>NC_067228.1:31758236-32013236 GCF_019924925.1 Ctenopharyngodon idella | reverse complement strand
CGTGCTGCGTAACACGAGAATTAACCTTATTGGTTCTTGCTGAAGCACAAACGTGCTGCGTAACATGAGAATGAACCTCATCGGTTCTTGCTGAAGCTCAAAGTGCTGCTTAACCCGAGAATGAACCTCATTAGTTCTTGTGGAAGCTCACACATGCTGCGTAACACACGAGAATAAACCTCATTGGTTCTTGTGGAAGCTCAAATGTGCTGCATAACACACAAGAATGAACTTCATTGGTTTATACTGAAGCTCAAACATGCTGCATAATATATGAGAATGAAGCTCATTGGTTATTGCGGAAGCTCAAGCGTGCTGCGTAACATGAGAAGGAACCTCATTGGTTCTTGTGGAAGCTCAAATGTGCTGCGTAACACGAGAATGAACCTTATTGGTTCCTGCTGAAGCTCAAACGTGCTGCGTAACCCGAGAATGAACCTCATTGGTTCTTGTGGAAGCTCAAACATGCTGCGTAACACACGAGAATAAACCTCATTGGTTCTTGTGGAAGCTCAAACGTGCTGCGTAACACGAGAATTAACCTTATTGGTTCTTGCTGAAGCACAAACGTGCTGCGTAACATGAGAATGAACCTCATCGGTTCTTGCTGAAGCTCAAACGTGCTGCTTAACCCGAGAATGAACCTCATTAGTTCTTGTGGAAGCTCACACATGCTGCGTAACACACGAGAAAAAACCTCATTGGTTCTTGTGGAAGCTCAAATGTGCTGCATAACACGAGAATGAACCTTACTGGTTCTTAAAGAAGCTCAAACGTGCTGCGTAACACACAAGAATGAACCTCATTGGTTCTTTCTGAAGCTCAACGTGCTGCATAACACAAGAATGAACCTCACTGGTTCTTGCAGAAGCTCAAACGTGCTGCATAACTCACGAGAATGAACCTCATTGGTTCTTGAGGAAGCTGAAAGGTGCTGTGTAACACGAGAATTAACCTCTGTGGTTCTTAACTCCCTCGGGTGGGCGGTCACGCCAGCGATACCACCTCGGTTTTTTTCTTACCAGTGTGAAAGAGACTCAAAATACTCTGTCAATGTTGCACATACAATTAAGAGTTATACACCATTTTAATCTGTGGAATATCTTCTTTTATTTGTGTACACTCAGAGTAAAAACAAAATGTTGTGCTTTTTGCAAAATAAAGAAAACTAACATTATGCGTGATCTGTCGTCTCCCTCTGAACGAAGTCCAATCTGATAGTTCTCAGAAAATGAACTGTAACTTAGTGAATACTAATCACAAAAAAATTAGACTCATGTCTAAAGAAACGTTGAAATGTCAGGTTTTAAATCATGTAAGTCAAATCGAAAACAAAAATTCTGTGCTTATGTAATCTGTATGAAAAGAGACACATGTCAGAAGTCCGTGATTCAGCTCATTATCCACTAATGCGGCCACGCCCATGGAGGGAGCGCTATTCAGACACAAATTCTGAGGCAATACATGTATACATCGTCTCAATCGTGTATTTATTGTCTTGAAAAGTGTTTATCTATATGTTAAAGCCATGGTTAGAGACCTCTGGAAGACATGCCGTTAGTTCCTGGAATGTCCTGTTCTTCTTTAGATTAATTTGTGGACTAAATGTGCACAGAGCGCCCTCCGGCTGCAAGTATGAATTGAAAACACAGTATCCAGCGTTCATAGTGATGACAATAAATATTGAATAAATATTACTCCTCTGTATAGAAAATTGACATAAACATATGAGAATCCATCAATATTTCTCCAAATGTGCATGCTTTTAAGCTAAAAGGCTATATGAAATGCCATAGAGGTAACATGAATGTTCAGATGCTTTGCATCACAGAAATACATTATATTTTAAAGTATATAATAGAATACCATTATTTTAAATTGTAATAATATTTCACAGTATTGCTGTTTTTTCTGTATGTTTAATATACACCATGATGAGCTTGAGACATGATCACAGAGGGTTTTTTCACAGCCTACCTGACTGAAAATCATCATTATTATGCAGGTCATTAGAGGTCTTTATGCGATTCTTTTGTCTTCTCAGGTGTGAATTACCTCATTATTCATGATGATTCACGTCTCCACGCATACTGTGTTTCTTGACAAAAAGTGTCTTACAAAAACTAAATCAATATATTGTTTTATATGAACGAGTAGGCAGGATAATTTTTACATCATTTTGAAGCAAAAACTCTAGTCTACAACCTCCAATATCCAGAAGTCTTGTGAACACAGATTTAATATATTTTTTTGGCTTTATTTCAGTGACTTAAGTTTTTTGTTTTTTCAAAAAACATACATACATGTACATACATGTTCCTCACATATTATTGTAGCCTAGTTTGTGCTGAATACAGTGTAATGACACTTTTTCCATTAATATGTTTATGAACAACTGAAAAAAGCACAAATGACAGGGCATGTCAAAACTTCTCCAGGGCCCCGAAAATCCTCAGACCCCAGAGGGTTAAGGAAGCTCACACATGCTGTGTAACACGAGAATGAACCTCACTGGTTCTTAAGGAAGCTCAAATGTGAATCACATGAATCACATTGGTTCTTGTTGAAGCTCAAACATGCTGCGTAACGGGAGAATTAACCTCATTTGTTCTTATTGAAGCTGAAATGTGCTGCATAATACGAGAATGAACCTCACTGGTTCTTGCAGAAGTTCAAACGTGCTGCGTAAAACACGAGAATGAACCTCACTGGTTCTTGAGGAAGCTCAAACGTGCTGCATAACATGAGAATGAACCTCACTGGTTCTTGTTGAAGCTCAAATGTGCTGCGTAACACGAGAATTAACCTCATTGGTTCTTGTGGAAGCTCAAACGTGCTGAGTAACACACAAGAATGAACCACATTGGTTCTTGAAGAAGCTCAAAAGTGCTGTGTAACACAAGAATGAACCTCAGTGGTTCTTGTGGAAGCTCAAATGTGCTGCGCAATACACGAGAATGCACCTCATTGGTTCTTGCAGAAGCTCAAACGTGCTGCGTAACACATGAGAACGAACCTCATTGGTTCTTGCAGAAACTCAAACGTGCTGCATAACACATGAGAATAAATCTCATTGGTTCTTGCAAAAGCTCACACGTGCTGCGTAACACGAGAATGAACCTCACTGGTTCTTAAGGAAGCTCAAACATGCTGCGTAACACACAAGAACGAACCTCATTAGTTCTTGCTGAAGCTCAAACGTACTGAGAATGAACACGAGAATGAACCTCACTGGTTCTTAAGGAAGCTCAAACATGCTTCGTAACACACGAGAATGCACCTCATTGGTTCTTGCTGAAGCTCAAACGTGCTGCATAACATGAGAATGAACCTCATTGGTTCTTGTGGAAGCTCAAACATGCTGCGTAACACACAGGAATAAACCTCATTGGTGCTTGAGGAAGCTCAAACGTGCTGCGTAACACGAGAATTAACCTCCTTGGTTCTTAAGGAAGCTCAAATGTGCTGCATAACACATGAGAATGAACTTCATTGGTTCTTGCTGAAGCTCAAATGTGCTGCGTAACATAAGAATTAACCTCACTGGTTCTTGCGGAATTTGAAACGTGTTGCGTAACACACAAGATCGAACTTCACTCGTTCTTGCTGAAGCTCAAACGTGCTGCGTAACATGAGAATGAACCTCATTGGTTCTTGCATTGGTTCTTTTTCAGAAAATTTGGACTAAACCACTCAATTCATATGGATTTGTTTTATAATCTCTTTATGAACTTGTGCTTGTCCATGTGAGGTTTTGATTTCATTAAGTAGTCTGCAATTACTTCAACAACAATCACCCACCAGTGAAGATCGACATCAGAGACGATTGATAGCCTGCTGCATCTGTGAAGAGATTAAAAAAGCCAGTTTGGATGAATTATTTTTATTACATTGCATATTAGGCTAATGAATTGTATAGTACTTTATTAGTACAGTAGCAGTTTTAGCAAACTTCAATGACCTTGCTGCAGCCTGAAGTTTAGCCAGCAGATCAGTCTTCTCACTCTCTTCGGAGGAGAAAACACATAGAGTGCTGGTAGAGGCGCAACCTCCGGTGGCCTCCAGATCTTAAGGTCTGCTTTCTGCAGATGATGAAGAAGAGGTGCTCGAACCTCCACCAGGTACATCTGTAGATAACAAGAGATAATACAATACAGTTTTATTTTGCGAGCTAGATCTTTAATGTGCGTTAGAAAAGATGGATGACCGTTAAGAGCCATTAAAACATTCCCTAACCTCTGATTGCTTCTTTCTCCTGCTGACAGCAGGTGAGGAAGATGCATCAGATGAGACATCAGTATGTATGTCCACACTGGCTGTCTGAGTCTCGATGGTGGAGGACTCAGAGAAGGACACACATGGCAGAATTGCTGATAGTATTCTGCGGAAGACCCAGAGCAGAGATGGAAATTTGCATCTCTGGGAGGATGAAGAGGAAGAGGGCGATTTGACAACATCAGTAGGTGTAGCGGCTGAGACCACCACATCTAGAGATGATGACACAAACTTCATCTTTTTCTTCTTCTCCTTTTTGACTTTTTTATCCATTGAAACACAATGAACATCACTAACCATGTTCTGGAGAGACAATAATTCAGAATGAAAAACCTGAACATTGTTTGCACAATGTATTTTTCTGTTAATTCCATTTGTGTCAGTTTAACCTAGTGTGACTGCATGCCTCTGCTATCTGTATCTTTTTATTTCCAGGGCAATCATAGTGGAAATGTAAATAATTTTATTTGAAATCAGTGTCTGTGTCTGCAGAAAGACTTAAAAAATAATGCCATTGTATATAAATATTTACTATTGAACAACTAGGTGTGACAACTAGCCAAAAGCACTTCAATAATTCGTCTTGATGTGACTTACCTTACTCCTCCTGATCAACTACAGCTGTGTAGTTTCTCTTGCTCTTTTATAGCTGTTGACCGGTGTGATGCAGTGCTGTGTTCTATTACATCTTTAAAGCTACTGTCTCCACGTTCAGTGCTCGCGCTCATCTGCTGAACATGAGCAGAATGTTTTTATTTTAATTACATGCTTCTTGGACATGAGCAGGTACAGAACAGGCTTTCAGAAACACATGGTAGTTCTTTCACAGTCTCTTTTGGATGTATAAAAGATGGTGTAGGCCTATGTAGCTATATATAAACATGACTGTTTTATTAAAATTATTTTTTAGTCACCCATACGTTCAATATTTCAATAAGTTTCAGAAACCGTGGTCAACTGGGAATAATCACCGAACGAAACGAAAATATAATTTTGCTGTAGATGTCCGTTCTTACGGTTCTTTTTTAGTTTAACTTCATTTTGTTGCATTATTGTACTTACGCAGAGCACGGGCCCCACTGAAGTATAAATTCTTGTTTGGCGGTGGAGATCACCGTATATCGATACGAGAGTTACTTTTCCATTAAAATATTTCAGCAATCATGTCATATCAGCTGTTTATTACAACAATGCCATATTCGTGAATGAATCCCTCTTTTGAACTAATCGATCGAATGGGTTTGCAAAAAGTAAACTGCTTCGTGATTCAGTTTGATTCATTTGGACAGTTAACACACGCACTGATCGTTTGTAGTGGTTTCTCACACTGCAACAGGACACTTTAAGACAGAAATCAGTGGTGGAAATTTTGATTCTTTCAAGAGATTTGTTCATTTTCAGTTCGTTCACCAAAATGATTCGTTCAGATTCGTTCACTGATTCGTTCAGTGACCATTTCTTCATATTACATAAATAAAAGAGTGTCTTATTTGTTAATTAACGAACGTATTTTTACTTGTTACAATTTTTTTTTTTTATTAAACTGTGCGCCTAATCTAGACCCAACTCATTAAATAAATAAAATAAGTTTAAATAAGTGGTTTAGATGACCAAGCACAAGGTTTTCTTGCATAATTAACATTTTTATTGTTTGGCCAGACATTTACACATTCATAAATCTGGGATTATGTTAAACGTGGAGTTCTGTATGTTAAATATGAATATATTAACAAGCGTCTGTGCAGTACCTATAACTGCGCTTTGCATCCGCTTTCTGCTGATTGCTGAACGTGATTGACTCACATGCTAAATGCCCGACCTACCCGGTACACATTCATTTCGTTCACGAACGAGATATCTCTCTCGTTCAGACTCAAAACAGCGACTCGGTCAATGAAGGGCGTGTTCGTTCAGTAAATCACACCAATTACATGCCCCTTCACAGCCCGAACTGATATTTGCTGACGTGACGCAGAGATCTACCAATACTGTCACATTTGACTCATAATTAAAGTAATTTTATTTAAAAGAAGAAAACTGTTAAAACATAACAACTACGATAACAATAAAAATAAATAGCCTACAAAATGCACACAAAACCAGTGCTTACAGTATATACAGTAGCCTAATCATTTAACCATCAGCTTGCGTTATTACACCGTTTTCATTACAATGGTAAAGTGTACATTTCTTTCATTGCTTCAAATATGCCAAAACTTCACGAGCCGAGCTCTACCTGTTCGCCATCAGTATTGTTCAACAACTGGTTCATTTCGTTCACGAACGAGATCTCTTTCAGACTCAAATTCAGTGAAGGGCGTATGTTTCCGCGGGGCGCTACTGTAAAAAAGAACGTGGGTACAACTTCCGGTGAGGCGACGGAAGTACTAGCATACCAATGGTATTTTGTGTGCTAATTAGCGAAGAGGCTAAGTGTTTTTCGGATCATTGTTTACTTTGTAAAGTTGCAAACCTTAATGAGAGATGTCGTTACGGCACTCAGGGACAACATTTCAGTTTAGTACATTTGTTAGTTAATAATATCACAATACAATAAACAGTTTTCGTGCCCTTAATTGTCCTTACTTTACTGACCTTCCACAAAAGTGCTGCTGCATGACTACAAGAGCATCCTGGCCCTGCAACACATGAACAACCTGCTGTCTGTTCTTCACCTGTCACTGATGCTAGCACCAAAGCCTTATAATGTGATGTTTTACTCCTACTGGTGTCGTGCGTGCCAGAGCCAGTCGCGTTTCCACTGTCGTATATGCGATGCTAAAGGCTATTTATGTTACCCATTGCAATAATAAATACACACGTTTATGGAAAATACCAGAGACTGCTTGAGGAACGTAAACATTTCTTATATGATTATAATCGTGTATTTATTTGGTTTGATGTTTTATCTCTCTCTTCCCTGTGCCTTTGTTGATACCAGATTCCCACACTCCGGTTAACTCGTATAACTCATAACTCCTGTTTTCCTCTCGTGAGCTCCCTCTGTTGCTCTGGCTGAAAGGATCAGGATAGATAGACAGGAGAGATCGCTCAAACGTCTTCGGATTGCAATCATCGCATAATTTAGAGGAAAATTAATAGAAATGCTCAGAAAAGTGACGTAAACATAGGGTATGTTATCAATATATTTCTAAATGTGTAAGCCTTTGGACTTAAAAACCGTAATGGGGTTGTTTTGTGCATTCTTGTGATCGTAAATTTATGGAAGCAGGTGCAACTGAATAGGTATGTGTTTTCTTTTTATGTCAATATAAATATCAGTTAGATTTAGCATGATTGATGTGCACTCCTAACATAAATTAATAAATTACTGTTACTGTAACATTTTTTATTGTAAAACATTCAAATATTGATGCTGGAATCTTAAATCTTTAAGTAAAAGCCAAACGTTCGCAAGGATCGCTAAATCTTGAATGACTGTTAACAGTTGAATGAATGAGTGTCACGTCCAGCTTGTTTACTTCGAACCGGAAGACGCTCCCACTTTTGACGCAAGGCCTCATGGGGTGTAGGAAACTTGTGGATCCGTTCGGCTCACTGAATTCAACAAATCACATGCTCCGTCACATCTCATTCTCGAAGGCTATTGGCTCAAGGTTTTGTTATTCTTTGACAGGATGAAACAGTCCACAGAGCGGTGCATGCGCTCGCTGCTAATAGCGCCGCGCTGCTGTGGAAGGAGGAATTTGGGCTGTTTCTCAATTTGCGTTCTTCAGCGATCTTGCGTCCTTGTGTTCTTGCTCTACGTCATCATCAACCGTCGAAGTTCAGTTCTAGTACTCAAGAACACAAGAACAGAGGACGCATGAAAGTACCCGGATGTGTTCTTGATATCGAGGATGCATCGAATGCAGACTTGAGAGAATCGAACCGTTAAAAATCCCAGAAGACGCTGCGGGCGGTGGACATGGAAGCCTGCAAGCTTTAAAGTTCTCGTTCTCACTTATGAGATTCCCGCTACAAGCTCGCAAATACTTGACGGCTCGTGAAGGTAAACATTTGTCCGTTTGTTTTGCTTAATTTTAATAAAGTGATAACCTGAAGAAAGCCTGCAGTATTTTTATTGACATATAAAAAATAATCTTAACATTGACAAAGCTAACACAAATGCTACTCATTTTCATACACGCAATTAAATAAAAAATATATACAATTTTATGAAAATGTCTATAATAACATGATATAAGTATTTTAATAGGCTATGACATTTGTTTTTGATTTTATTGTGCATTAGCCGCTTATACAGGGGCCTGTACCATGATGGTAGTTGAACAAACTCAGGGTTATAGGATTAGTTTCAAGTTGACAAAACCAAACCACTCCAACCCGGCTTTGTTGGTACCATGATGCTGATCATCAACTTTCTCTGTCAACTCAGGCTTTGATCCTGAGTTTGTGGAGCGCGTGCACATGAATGCGTGACATCAGTGGCAAACAGCCAATCACATGCCTTGCAACAGAAAGAAACTGTGATTTACTTCTCGCGAGAGAGTCAATGCGATTCAAAACTCTTTTGCTGAAGAAAATGAAGAATTTAAACGCATTTACACTAAAGAAGAAACTTGTCCATGAAAAAGGACAAATAAAAGAAATTATCTTGCTCTATCAGAGCAAGTGAAAATTGTCAAGTGTTTATATAGTTTATTATATACAGCAATAGAGACTCAAACATGTAAGGTTATGTAGTCATTTTTAAAGAGTTATCTGTTGATTCTACAGCTTACATATGATCTGTATATATTAATATTTATTTAAAATAAATGCTTAATAATAACTGTTAAACTAAAATTGCTTGTGTGAAATGAATTAATAATATAGATCATATAATAATTATTTAAATCATATATAAATCATAAAATAATTCTATAAATCATTAAAGCAAGACAATTTCATCGTTAAATATTTGTTTTTACTATATAGTGATCTTTAATTTGGAGGAAGAGAAACTGGGGGAGGGGCTTTACTGCATTGGATGTGTCAGTGTCACTTTGCTCACATCTGATTGGTCCAATTTCGCTTTGAGATCTCTTACCCAGAACATAACCTGCCCCGGAGCAGGTTAGCTGTGGAGCGTAAGTTACTATGGTGATGAACACCGCTAAAAGCCAAGTCACTTTCATGGTACCTAAAACCCAGGATTGGCACAAACTAATCTGAAACTTAACTGGCAAGCCAGCTAATCCGGCTTCATGGTACAGGCCGCAGGTGCTGGTCATACAATTAGAATATCATCAAAAAGTTTATTTCACTAATTCCATTCAAAAAGTGAAACTTGTATGTTATATTCATTCATTACACACAGACTGATATATTTCAAATGTTTATTTCTTTTAATTTTGATGATTATAACTGACAACTAAGGAAAATCCCAAATTCAGTATCTCAGAAAATTAGAATATTGTGAAAAGGTTCAATATTGAAGACACCTGGTGCCACACTCTAATCAGCTAATTAACTCAAAACACCTGCAAAGGCCTTTAAATGGTCTCTCAGTCTAGTTCTGTAGGCTACACAATCATGGAGAAGACTGCTGACTTGACAGTTGTCCAAAAGACGACCATTGACACCTTGCACAAGGTCATTGCAAAAGAGGCTGGCTGTTCACAGAGCTCTGTGTCCAAGCACATTAATAGAGAGGCGAAGGGAAGGAAAAGATGTGGTAGAAAAAAGTGTACAAGCAATAGGGATAACCGCACCCTGGAGAGGATTGTGAAACAAAACCCATTCAAAAATGTGGGGGAGATTCACAAAGAGTGGACTGCAGCTGGAGTCAGTGCTTCAAGAGCCACTACGCACAGACGTATGCAAGACATGGGTTTCAGCTGTCGCATTCCTTGTGTCAAGCCACTCTTGAACAACAGACAGCGTCAGAAGCATCTCGCCTGGGCTAAAGATAAAAAGGACTGGACTGCTGCTGAGTGGTCCAAAGTTATGTTCTCTGATGAAAGTAAATTTTGCATTTCCTTTGGAAATCAGGGTCCTAGAGTCTGGAGGAAGAGATGAGAGACACACAATCCACGTTGCTTGAGGTCCAGTGTGAAGTTTCCACAGTCAGTGATGGTTTGGGGTGCCATGTCATCTACTGGTGTTGGTCCACTGTGTTTTCTGAGGTCCAAGGTCAACGCAGCCGTATACCAGGAAGTTTTAGAGCACTGCATGCTTCCTGCTGCTGACCAACTTTATGGAGATGCAGATTTCATTTTCCAACAGGACTTGGCACCTGCACACAGTGCCAAAGTTACCAGTACCTGGTTTAAGGACCATGGTATCCCTGTTCTTAATTGGCCAGCAAACTCGCCTGACCTTAACCCCATAGAAAATCTATGGGGTATTGTGAAGAGGAAGATGCGATATGCCAGACCCAACAATGCAGAAAAACTGAAGGCCACTATCAGAGCAACCTGGGCTCTTATAACATCTGAGCAGTGCCACAGACTGATCGACTCCATGCCACGCCGCACTGCTGCAGTAATTCAGGCAAAAGGAGCCCCAACTAAGTATTGAGTGCTGTACATGCTCATACTTTTCATGTTCATACTTTTCAGTTGGCCAAGATTTCTAAAAAAAAATCCTTTCTTTGCATTAGTCTTAAGTAATATTCTAATTTTGGAAGAGACGGCGCCAACTCCTGCGATGACTTCAGAAGATGCAACATCTGGATCAACACGCACATTCACATTCTATAAATCCTAATTATTGTTAATATGTAATTCATTTTTCCAGGAGCTCTTTGCTTCTACCTCCAATTAAATTGCTAACAGTGATTGTATGTTAATCGCCTAAATTATTACATTATTAGCTAACTGCAGTCTCCAAATTGTAATGTTGATATGCATTCTCTGTAAAGCTGCTTTGAAACGATATGTATCGTGAAAAGCGCTATACAAATAAATGTGATAATTTTCTGAGATACTAATTTGGGATTTTCCTTAGTTGTCAGTTATAATCATCAAAATTAAAAGAAATAAACATTTGAAATATATCAGTCTGTGTGTAATGAATGAATATAATATACAAGTTTCACTTTTTGAATGGAATTAGTGAAATAAATCAACTTTTTGATGATATTCTAATTATATGACCAGCACCTGTAATATGCTGAGACGGTCAAGATCGCAGCACATCTCAATTCTCAAATGATGCGTTCTGTGTCTTCGCCTCCTTCCGAGTTCTTTCTTTCAAGGTTGCCTGGCAAGATCGGACTCCACGAGAACGCAAGTCCGTTCTCTTGCGTTCTTGGAATTGAGAAACAGCCTAGTGAATGAGAAATATGAGTCAGTGAACTACGTGAACGAGAACGATTCGTTCACCTAAAAGATTTGTTCGAAAAGAACGATTTGTTCACGAACGCATCACTAACAGAAAGCAAAAAGCACTCGGTGAGGTAGATATTTTCCTACAATCAGCTGTACTGCAGAAAAATGTTTGGTGTTGTAAAAAATTAAATCTTTAGCCTGTAAGTCAAAGATGATGCAGCTCTTTATTTCTTATGGATTACTCTGTTCTGCTGGTAAAGACAAATGATCATTCATACAACAGACAACAATGAAACTTAAGCATGTTTTGCAGATAATTTCTTGGTCAATCATCCAACCATGCTTTTGGCTTTCTAAATAAGGTAGGTTTTTTATTGTTTTATTGTATAAAGTTTCTCTCACATTTTCATTTCAGAAGGAAAAAAAAGGCGCACAAATATGCTAAAATATTTAATGATTTTGAGTGTTTCATACACAAATCATCCGTCAAATGATAAATAATTTTAGTAATAAAATATACAAATCTTGGTTTTGATATGTCCCAACAATTATGCAGAAATGCTATTGTAAGTTTTACTTGTTTTTATGTATATCCCATTAGCATATTGCTATACTAAAACAAAAAACAATAAACAAATGGGCCAATCATGAGTAATATAAATACTTATGACTGTAATAATGCAGATGTAATTGAACTTATCTAATGCATACAGTGTGTTGAATGTTAATATAGTGCAAATACGTAAAAATATCTATTAAAAAAAAAAAAAAAAAAAAAGCAGCAGGGTGGGACAATACATGCATCTCTGTTTTTATACACAGCAGAGATATTACAGCGCAAACAGTTGTCAGTTTAAAATGCCCTTCAAAGACTTCCACAACAGCAGAGATTTCAGCATTGAACACGTAGTGTGGTCTGAAGCTCTTCTGAATAAACTTTTAAAATAAAAAGATTGTTTGGAAATATATTTTTGTTTGCTTTGAGATTATATTAAAGGGATAGTTCACCCAAAAATGAAGATATTTTGAGAAATGTCTCCGTTTTTTAGCCCATATAATGAAAGTCAGTGGCAACTAAAACTGTTTGGTAACCAATAGTCTTCAAAATATATAATAAAGAAATACACAAAGGATTGGAATGGCATGAGAGTGAGTAAGTTCAGACATACTTTTAATCTTTGGGTGAACTATGCCTTTAACAAAAAATCCAAACTTGTTTCTAAACTCTTCCTTTAGAAAAGCTGTTTTATTCAGACTCTTCTGCTTTTCCATTACGTCTGCGTGTCTCAAGGTCTAGGTGGGTTCTTGTGGTCAAGGCAGTGCCCGTTTTGGTGTCCTCTGGGTTTGTGCTGTTATTGCTCACAGTTTGGGTGATTTCTTCTCTTGGCCTCTTCCAAGAGGGGCGAGTTGCAATCCAGAGAATAAGACCACCAAATGCAGCAATGAGCAGCCCAAGAACATTTACTAAAATGGCTTCTGGTGGAGAGTCTTTATAAGCTGGGCTTTTCCTGTGAGACAAACAACACTTAGAAACACCTCTAAGTGCAAATTGCTTCGTCTTTCAAAACACACATGACACAAAAAGCATTTGCATTTGTATGGTTTGTGTTGTGTCTGAAGCTGTACTTACAGGCCAAAGATGAGCTTCTCTGTGAAGCCCATGAGAGCTGTAGCAATTACACTGGTGAAGATGAACAAGCCACTGTAGATGTGAACAGGCATAAGAGCTGCACGCACGTACACTGGAGTTGCAGGTATCAGATAGACGGCAATGCCCATAACTATCTAATTCATGAGAAAGAAGAACACATCACACCTCAGAGGGCTCTGACAACATAAATGTTACAAAGATTTACTAAACTGTATATCTAAAATATTGATACATCCTTATGCGGTTAGCAAACTTTTGACTTTCTATTTAACCCGTTAAAGGGCTGTATGAAGAAGCAATCTTCTGTCCTTTTGAAATAAGTTTGTTGTGTTCTGTAAACAGAACATTCACAATACAAAACTCTCCCCAGGCCATCCAGAACATTTTCAGAAAAAAACTTGGGCCTGATGAATATTTAAGGCAGAGTTCATCCCAAAATGAAAATTCTGTCATCATTTACTCACCCTCTTTTCGTTTCCAAAACCTTAAGAATTTTGTTCATCTTCGGAACACAAATTAAGATATTTTTGATGAAATCTGAGAGATTCTGTCCCTCCATTGACAGCTACACAACTGACACTTTGACGCATCAAAAAGTTCATAAAGAGATTGTAAAACTAATCCATATGAATTGAGTGGTTTAGTACAAATTTTCTGAAAAGACTCGATTGCTTTATATGATGAACAGGCTGAATTTAGGCTTTTATACACATATAAACAATAAACATTCATCAACTCACACATCATTTGTGGTAAACGGAAGCTCAAACATGTTTGCTTGAAGCGCGAGAACCAATGAGGTCATTCTTGTGTTAAGCAGCACGTTTGAGCTTCCGCAAGAACCAATGAGATTTGTTCATGGACGTCAAGCAGTGCTTGCCAATTTAGGGATTTTGTCACTAAATTTAGTGACTTCACCGCCCCTTTTGAGACTTTTTTTCAAAAGTTTAGGGACAAATCTAGCAACGTCTTGGACAAACCTTATCTAGACTCTTTAAAAAAACCGAGTCTCTTCAGAAAATTTGGACTAAACTACTTAATTCATATGGATTAGTTTTACGATCTCTTTATGAACTTTTTGTAGCGTCAATGTGTCAGTTGCATATATGGAGGAACAGAAATCGCACAGATTTTATTAAAAATATCTTAATCTGTGTTCCTAAGATGAACAAAAGTCTTACAGGTTTGGAACGACATGAGGGTAAGTAAATGATGACAGAATTTTCATTTTTGGGTGAATCTATGCCAGGGGTTTTCAAATGAGGGGATCCCAAGTGGGCCACAAGGGAGGGCTAGGGAGTCCATGGCAAAGTTTAGAGAAAAATACTGCACAAAATAATAATTAATAATAATAATTAATAAACAATCAAAAGTAAATAAATAACAAATTAGATTACAATAAATTGTTCATACAATTTGATATTGATGCAATTATCGTTGATACGATAAATTGATACAAACATGCATAAATAAATAAATACATGCATACACAATGCATCTAACAGTACAGTTCTTTAGTGAGTAGTAAAAAAAAAAAAAAAAAAGAAGTAAAAAATCATTAAGTAATGTAAAAGACACTAATTTTTTCCAAATAATATTTTACACTTTTTTATAATATAATAAATAACAGTATAAACTTGGTCTTTATATATGAAAATATATAGCTGCCTTAAATGTTAGGTTGGGGGACCCTTGCACAAGGATGATCATATTAAGGGGTCTGTGACATCTAAAAGATTGAAAACCCCTGATCTATGCTGATATACAGGCCGGTGGTCAGCCAATCATACCAGTTGTCATTTACAGACTGTGAATTAAAGACTCTAATACACTGTTGAAAAATCAGCCTGTATCATTTCATTTTACTAGTCAGAGAGAGGGTGGAAAATGGTCTAAATTAAACAAAATTGCGTATTTATGACTGTTTTTCGATGTTGACTGGATGCTGCAAAGGTGTAGGACAAATAATACCCTTTTGTTAAAATGGAAGAAGTGCCAGTGTGTCTGTGAAACCATACCTGTGTTGGGTAGAGTATGACAGCAGCCAGCCCAACCCAGCTGTGCAGGCTGTACATATTGGGAATATTCTTTGCATTGTGGAAATCAAACACAGCCACCACAGAAACGACAGCCAAGATGAAGGCGAGAACATTCAGCCCTGCGTGGATAAACTTCATCATCTGCTTGCTGCACCTCCAGGTCCATGGCAACCTGTACACAACAATTGCTAAAGAAAAATAAAAAAGTGGGCTTTTGTTATAAATCAGACTTTTTAATTAAGACAGTATAAAAGTATTAAAAATTGAATATAGCCTATCGTGTAGGGGGGCGATGACACCCAAAATCATGGCCATTGTTAGCCTATAAATACAAACACATACTTTTTATGGTTAAAAAATTTAAAAGAATAATTTTAAAATTTCTTAAAAATTATAACAGGCTATAATGACTCAGGGACAAAGCCAGGGGGTGGCCTGGGGTGGCCGTGGCCACCCTTGGCCTAAGCTTGGCCACCCCGCTCACAACTGCTGTTTCTATCTCCTTTTTTCTTGACAAGAATTGCGTTTTTTGCATATTTAAACGCAGAACCGTCTCTTTAAGACCACAAAAAAAAGGGAAACTTTTCAAACGCGCACTCCAACTTCGCCTCAGCGGTAACCCACAACACCCACCCCCGAAAAAACATAATTTTACATTCTGGCATTTATGTGCTGTTGACTTCCGCTTCCGCATCTTGCAAATGGGAATTCAAAAGAGAACACATTTTTTTCCTTTGTACTGAGTTTAATTTAGGTATGATAGCTGTTGCAGTTATTTATTTTGACAATATAGAAAGTTAAACATTTAGTGTTTACTTTTTGGTTTAGTTTTTGAAACAGACAAACTCAGAATTGTTGAAGAGTTCATTGATTATACATAAAATTCAATGAAGGTTGAATAATCTTTGAACTACAGTATGTAGTTATCTGCATGTCTCATCCATGAAGATGCAACAATGGAGAACAAGCTGTTGGGGGTTTTGAGAACCAGAACAAGCTGACTGAACAAGTTGAAATTTAGCTATAGCCTAGTGTGAGCCCCTTTATTAATAAGCCTGCAAGTGAGGAATAATTGGTCAAATTCACTCAGCATTCCATGATCTAATTCAATTACAATTAAGTACAAATTAACTGTATTCAGTTGTGTTGTAGGCACAGTCCAGTACATTATAGTCAGACTCAGACCCATTTTTATGTTGAAATAATAAAGATTTAAGTGCCACCCCAGACTTGTTGCTGGCCCCTGCCTGGCCACCCCTATGAAAAAATCCTGGCTCTGCCACTGTAATGACTATATTGTTACGTCCCTGCTGTAGTTCAGTATGTTTTGAGACACAGCCACCATTTCAAAATGTGTCCGAAAAGTCGAATTATTTTCGCTTCTTTTTTTTAACCGCATAGCTAGTGTTGCGAGAAGTCTAATAAACAAAACGCAGTTTCCATTATAACACTAATCCTGAGAAAAAGCAACATAACTTTTATATAACTAAAATGATTACTTTGTTGTTGATTTTTTGTTGTTGTTGTTTTTTTGTGTTTTAATACTGTACAGGACTAACTTCTTTTAGTAGTCCTGTTACTTTAAATCGTGATTAAAGACTCAGGAATGTCAACCTCTGGTTGCTGAATGAAATGCAAGCATTCACACTCCTTACCGATTCCCTGAAGAAAAATAAACCCGATAACCATCAACAACGGATGCCAGTTAAACTCAGCCGCTTCTCCGTCCCATCCGAGCCCCTCTCTGTAGTGTAAAACCCACGTTAATACGAACGCAATCGACACAAAACCGACCGCCAACGCCAGAATGAACAAAATAAGAAACTGCGTGTAGTTCTCCATCCTCGCAGTCTGAACTCTAAAGAACCGACTACAGCAGAGCAACGACACGAGACAAGTCGGACAGGGGGCTGGGTCACTTTTGACTTTCTCACCCAAACAAGAGGCTGTGTCTCAAATCCTATTAAGCTGCCTATCTGGGCAGCATTGCTGGGAGTCAATATGCAGCTTCGAATTGTATGTGATACCACAAAAATACTGTCTAGGTAGGAAGCTCACTGGCGTGCAAAAAAAGATATCCTTAAGTATGATACATACCCAAAATTACTATGATGCTGTCCATGTAGGCAGCTCACTAGGTTTTGGGATACAGGATTCTTTTTTTCCCCTTCTTTCCTTTTTTAATGACAACACAATTTTGTAACTCACCACATTGAAGTGTTATGCAACATCACTAGTTTCACAACGATGACAAGAGAGAATCTTTCACAAACTGGTCTTTATTAAAGTTATAAGTAAATGTTTTGATAAAATAACTAAATAGAAAAGTTTTTAAAGTTCATTATGTGTCCAATGCATTTTTCAGTACAAATGATAGTATGCAATATTCATCTATTTTAAAACATTTTTTTTTTCTGCTCTTAAGTTGTCAAAAATCCACATGGAAAAATAAACCAATTATAATACAGTACCAGATATACAAATGCATTTTTTTTCTTTCTTTTTTTTTGCACTACAGTTCATTAGTAATCTACACATACAGGAATATGAAATGTGCTTATGGTTCATCTGAAGGTCTTCTCTTCATTTTATAAACATGGCAGCAGAAGGTGTTATTTTTCTCTTGGACAGTATGAATAATCGTGTCTCTATCAAAGTACACTTCATGACTGTAGGTCTGAAAAACAAAGGACAAAGGATGTTAGGTTATGACAAATGGAGTGAATGATATCTAAAAACATTCATTTAAATGTCATACCACATCCCATGGCTCTTTTAGAGGAACTCTTTTCATTAAAATCCCTGTCTTATTCTCGTGTAGACGAAGATGGGCTTGTCCTTCATCTTCAGTGTGGGTGATGTCTATCACAGCCAACAGATCAAGTTCATCTTCATACTTCACCATTCTGAAAGTCTAGACAAGACCCTGGAGTTATGTCAAAATACAAACAATAACAGAGACAAAACCAATCTCAGAGACTTTATCATGCACTAGAGTGAGTTAACTTAATCAGTTTGATGGCCTTACATCAGTACACCAGACCCTGTATCAGGTGACATTAGAACTTATTTTAGCCTGCATTCTTCCACAATATTATCTAACAATTAAGGTTCCAATCAGATGATTGGATTGAGAATTCTGTCATCATTTACTCCCCCATCATGTTCCAAACACTTATACACTCTTAAAAAATTGTTCACAGTGATGCCACAGAAGAACAATTTTGGGTTCACCAAAGAACCTTTCAATGAACAGTTCTTAAAAGAACTTTTTTTTTTTTAAACTTGGTTTAAAGAACATTTTAACTGTCTAAAGAATCATTTTCCACTATAAAATCTTTTGTGGAAAGGTTCCATGGATGTTAAAAGTTCTTCATGGAACTATCAATGCCAAAAAAGAACCTTTATTTTTAAGAGTGTAACTTTTTCTTTTCTAGAACACGAGATGTTCATAGTTCATACAGTGGTCAAGGGCTCCAAAAAGAATAAAACAAGTACCATAAAAGTACCACAAAGAAGTCTATACAAGGTTCAAAGTGGTACATGAAGACACATTTCACCAGGTTTAACATCAATGATGTCAACTGTTTCTTGTGTGTCAAATAATCTCTGATATATCAAGTCTGATTACTATGGAAGCTTGTTTCTGCCATTGAATAAAAAATAAAAAAGGTAAATGTGACTTTTTATCTCACAATTTGGACTTTTTTCTTGCAATTGTGAGTTTGTGAGTCAGAATTGTGAGTTATAAATTCCGAATTGCGAGATATAAACTTGCAATTTTGAGTTATAAAGTTGCAATTGTGAGTTATAAAGTCAGAATTGTGAGATATAAACTTGCGATTCTAAGAAAAAAAGTCAGTCTTTTTTCCCCCTCAGAATTGGACTTTATAACTCACAATTGCGAGTTTATATCTCACAATTCTGAGAAAAGAAGTGAGAACTGTGAGATATTAACTTGCAAATTTGAGAAAAAAGTCACAATTGTGAGATAAAAAGTCACAATTATATTTTAAATGGTTTTATTCCATGGTGGAAACAAGCTTCGATAGATTATGCCAAAGTGCAAATGAGACTATATCATCATTATATCCTCCACACAATTTTGTGAAAAAGTGCAGTGGGAACATTCTACAAAAGGTCTCTATTTGGAACAACATCAGGGTTGGTAAATAATGACACAATCTTCATTTTGGAGTGAACTATCCATTTTTAGTGCCACAATGAACTTATTCTGAAGTTCTTTATAAAACCAAATAATGTTGTGGTGCTGGGAAAAAAAAAACACAGAAATCAATACACTGATCTGAAGAACCTAAAATGTAAAATTAAGAACTTTTCTCAATCAAGAACTGTAGACTATTTCTGCACCAATGGTCTCTACTGTGGATCCTTGATTTTTAGAGTGTGAGTGGGCTGCAGTACCTCTTGTGCGGGGTCATCATCTAACAATTGGAATCTCCTTTTCACTGTACGACCAGAAGAGGTCACGATCACCTGAGGTGCCTGTGGGGAAGAAGAACCGTTGTTTACAAACCCTCTCTGCAGTACTGTTCTTCTTTTACAATAAATATCAGCTGGTATTTCTGCTGAGTGAGTCTGAAGGTGGCAAAATCCTAAGATTGGCAGTTTAAAATGGAAAAAAAATGTATAGTATCAAAATTTCAATAACATTCTGTTGCTACTACAGCTTGTAATGAACCCACAGACAACAATTACACTATTGTCACGAGCAGCGGTGATGGAGAAGTCCGTGACTATCTTATACTTCCAGTCACATCCAGTTTCAGCCATGATCTTCAGAACACTGCAAGAGAAAGTTAAAAGCAATTATAGAGAAATGTCGTTCATCCACATTTTTCCTATGGTACATAACCAAATACAATACTCAAGGTCATGGATCCTCATTCACTTGTTTATCATTGTCTAAGGACAATGATAAGATTCCTGTTACATAAGAATATTCAATGTGCAACTTTGCCTCTTTTTTTGCCATATATAATAATTAAGCTCACTTTATTGCGCTGGGCCCTGCATGAACAATTCGTCCCGAATCATCTGGGTGAAAAAAGATCCAGTCTGCTTCCAGAGAGTCACATTTCATGTCCTGAACACCGTTCGTAGCCTGAAGGCAGATCATTGGATTATATAGACACATAACACATAAAAAGAAAAACATCTTTAATTAAATACCACTTGTGTCAATTATTGAACATAACTATTCTTTTTCTTAGAACCAAAGGTTATTTTAGAATCAAAGTCTTCATTTGCTCTGTAATTCAATACGTATGAGATAAGCCTAATACTATTTGTCTTGTCTTGCCCTAAAAGTTTAATATGTCTACCATAATAGATAATAATTTGAACCAAAATGCAACATAAAGGTTACACACATTGACTCTCACTGCATGTCTAGGATCTTAAAATACTGCAGCTTGGCTTTTTCGTTGGACTGATATTCCTAAGAATATGTGTAGGAATCGGAGTATTCACCAGCGCTCCGTCCGTGATCGAGCAGATATGATGGGTTCCTCTGTGTCTCTTGTGGTTGGGGGTGTAGATGTAGTGCCAGGGATGACCTCCGATCTGAACCCCGTTCTCAAAGTATGACATCTCAAACAATACGGGAGGACACTCTGTAGAGAGGAAGTATTGACAACTGGTGATCATTTTGTCAGCTATTTTTTTTAGTCTAAAGGCCCTTTCACACTGTGCAGAATCGTAGTCGAACCCAACGCGAAATGACTGATCGTCTTTGGCAAATTCATGCCTGCACTATAGCTGCTGACCAAGAATGCATTTTAACTCGTGTATGTATCTCGTAGGCGGAAGTACCGCAGTAGGGCGAAAAACTCCATCTCATTTTCTTCTCAAATAGTCTGACAGCTTTGTTTTACCCTTTTTTTTTTGTAAAGGGCGTTTGACTTAATCTTTGCACGTTCACTTTGTAGACACTGGATCGGTACTTCCCCCTACGTCACGTGTGACGAGCATTTGTGGTTAATTTTTTTTTTTTTTTTTTTTTTTTTTAAGAAAATGGCAGATCGTTTCGCCAGACAAGACCCTTATTCTTTGTCTGGGATCGTGTAGAGCCCTTTAAAGCCGCACTGAAACTGCAGTTTGGACCTTCAACCCGCTGAACCCCAGTGAAGTTCTGGAAGTCCTGGAATGTTTTCCTCAAAAACTTAATTTCTTTTCAACTGAATAAAGAAATACATAAACATCTTGGATGACATGAGGGTGAGTAAATTATCAGGAAATTTTAATTCTGAAGTGACCTATAATGCTTACGAGAATTCATATAATCACAGCTGGGTAACAGGTGCATTAGAGTTACAATAAGCACCAAGCTACACATCACAATTTATGAGATTATTACTGTTGTCAAAACCCACTTTAAACCATCAGAGTGCTTGTAATAACTTCCGACTGCAGTCTAAAGTGGATTTTGATTATATAATGGGAAGACATGCATTATTTGTAGTGTTTTATAATAGAATTAACGCTACATCTGCTTAGCATTTCTCACGTAAACAGTCTTGTGTCAAATGTCCTTTTTAGTTTTTATCATATTTAGTCAACCTATCCTGTTTTTTTGTTTAGTCAAGTATTAGTTGACTAAAAGTATGGGAATTTTAATCTAGTTTGTAAATGAACTGTATTCAAGTCATGGTGTGTAACTGTTAAACTGATAATAATCACAATTGTTTTGCTCAAAATTGTAATCTCGATTACTGAGCATGACTGTAAAATATTCCATAGACAAAGGTGACCTAAAGTAATGTTTTACACAGGCTCAGTTTTGTCATATAGATTACATGTGTGAAATATAATAAGCTCAGTGGTAAGAAAATGAGTTTTTAAGCTGATGTTTTGACCCTGGACTGTTCTCGATATAATGGGAACAAAATATTCCATCACACATGAGGCACGAGGTCCTGAATGTAAAATAACCAATGCTAAAAATAACTGCACAATTTTCACAGTTTCACCTAAATGTGTGTGACAAATATATTAAGCCATTTTAAATGTCACATTTTTAAGCATTTGTGTGAATCTCACAAACCCTGTCAAGAATATGTCACCTCAAAATCTAAAGAAAGAGACAAAAAAATAATATTTTGTATAAATAGAAATCACCCATTTAAGGTTTGATACATTTTGTTCAAAAAATAAATACTGAATCAACATTTAAAACTTTATCCACACACTTTTTCAAGACTTTTTGGAGCAAATTGAGTTATTTTAGCTTTTATTTATTTTTTTTTAATTTTTTTTTTACACTGTATATAAAAAAAATCAGTCACCCTACCCACCATGAATGTGAATGTTGACCGGAATACCATATGGAGATTCTCCCACAATTCCTTTTCCACCATTAAGCTCACACTGCTGTCCCAGAGCCAACTCCTCAATTCTAAACTGAAGTGAAGTGAAAAGAACACATATGGAATATGATAAAACAAACAGGGTCAATAAACCAAACATTCACAAAAAAGAATAATGTTTCCATTACCTTATTAACTATGTACTCAAAACTGTAAAGTTTGACATGTTTTGAGCTGTGTGATACAGCTAAGACTCCCTGTGACAGCAGCACATCCACAGCCGTCTTACCAAAGACCTGAACATAACATGTTATGTTATGTTATATGTTATGTTATGTTATGACATTTTTATATTGATTCATTCATTTGACAATACTCATTTGAATATACCATGGAAAATAGTCCATAGAAAAATACCATTTAATGAAACCAATATCTCGTTCTAAAATCCACAGGTTTCACTATAATATAAATGGAGCTAAATTGAAATAAATAAATGAGAAAAAGATGATAAATAAATGAGAAAAATGTAAGACATTCCCTTTAATCAAAATAGATCTATTTGAATGTACTTATGCAGATATTACTTTTTTATTTATCTCCAGCATTCCTACAAGCTCCAGTGGAAAGACTTGAAATACGGCCACATGCATGAGGATGTTATTATCAACACCAGCCTGAGAGAGATAGATAGAGAGAGAGAGAGAGATAGAGAGAGAGAGAGAGAGAGAGAGAGAGAGAGAGAGACATGAAATAATAATTGGAAAAAGTCCCTTCATTCAGATGGTCCTGAAGCTGCAAAAACAAACTAACAGCAGAGGACACCAACACACTCATTCACAAAATTCAGCTCAACCAAATTATAAAAGCAAAAAAAAAAAAAAAAAAGATCTAACTTCTTGGACTCAAACAATAGAAAGACTAAGTAAACTTGAATGTTATTTGACTCCAAACCCTTACCCTAGCCTTAAAACCATGCAGATATAGTGTTGGTAACACATCCTGACAGGTAGCATATATTGTCAGAATACCGGATCTACCCACTGTAGCCAAGCAACACTTTCTCACCAGCTGCCCTAACTATGAGGAAAATTAGGAGGAAATTATACCCAAAATTTAAAATAATTTGCACTGTCTTCAGAAAGTTAAACAATAATACACAACTTCAGTATTAATTAGGCTGAAAAAGAGATTGGCTGCATCCGAAATCACATATTTCCCTATAGGCGAAAAACAGTATATGACAAAAAAGTATGTCTGAATTCACAGTACTCATAAGAGTAGGCAAAAAGTACCCGGATGACCTAATTCTTCTGGCGAGAATCAGAGTGTGTGCATACAATGGACACTTTACTATCCCATGAGGCCACAGGAGAGAATTTGTAAATGGCAGTGAACCTATGATGCTGGTAGGTCACATGATACTGACAGCATGGCGAATGTAGTACTTCTAGATTACATTCATACTATGTAGAACATACTTTTTTTAGCGGTCGCAAAGTAATTATTTAAAATAAGTTGAATTCAAATAAATATGAAATAAATACATCACAGATATGAGCCTCAGTAAAGTCTGACCTGTCGTTCCAGAGTCGTCTGTTTGCTCTGAATGGATTTGACATAAAATGTCTCCTGTGAGGAGTCCCAACCTAAAGATCTGTTACCAAACTCATGTTAGTACAACAAAAACACTTGTTGTTATGTTAATGAGGTTGCTGATTTAGCCAGAAATTGTACTGTAACATGAAACAAAATGCAGCTTGTTATCATTACCAAAATGATTAGCACTAGCTCATCTTTTCTTTAGTACAGTGAAGATGAGCGATCACCTGAATTTGAAACGAGAGGAGAGGTAGACCCGCTGTAGCATTCTTCCTGTGTCAGCTGAGAGCCGATACAACCAGTTATGAGCTGTCAGAGCCAACAGACATGATTTCTGCTCTGAAGCATTTGGTAGAACATTGTCCTGCAAAAAACAGAAAAGTCAATTACATTTAAGTTGAAAGGTCTATTTTGCATATGCAAATGAACGACGTGCAGCAGAAGATCAAACTTACCAGAGGGGACTGGCACAATAATGCGTCTTCAATCTTCTCTGTTTTGGGAGTTTTGGGGAGCTCATACAGCTGTTCTGGCTCAGGCAAAAGGCTGTGAATTGTAATAAATTTGAGCCATATTAACAGATGTCATATTTTACAAAAATAACATTTTCCTAAGTATCTACAAATAATAGAATCAGATATTTTACCTGCTGTAACAACACCTGTAATTATCAAAGTATATCCGGCCACTTTCATAAGCGATGAGGGACTTGGAAGTCTTGCTCCAAACCTTTATGAATTCTGTGTCATCCTATAAAGTCATTACATAAATTAACATCAAACTAATTTAAAAAAACAAAAACAAAAGTATTAAACACAGCAATACTTACTTGGAGAATGATGTTTCTCAGGATCTTAAGATTTGCTCCCAATAATCTGCCAAAGTCATTGGAGCAGGATCCATTGGATCTTGAAGTCAGAACAGCACAGCTGTTCTTACTAGTGCGGGTGCACGCAGGGGGGCGCTGCGCACATGCAGGAGACGGGAGCGCGCACATAGGGAACGACACTACTCACACCATTCATATAAAATGCACTGACTACCACAAATCTAAGCGGAATAATTTTCAGAAATGGCATCTAAGTGAGTACTGGGTAAAATCAACATTCTGTCTTTTTATATGCAGACTTTGCAATCATAGTAGCGTTGCTCAAATTCATATTAGTTATATCTAAACTACAACAGTTTACGTTAGCTAATATAACGAAGAGTATCTGCTTCCTATGACTTAAATAGTCAAATATAAGCATATACATTTGTTCATTTTGCTATTATTAAAATTAAAGGTTTATTTTCATTCGACGTTTTTTGGTACTAAGCTAACTGTTAACAGCGAACATTTCAATTGTTTACATAAATCCTCATATCAGGTATTTTCAAAACGTGGCAAAATTATAGATTACATTCGCATAAAATCTTACAGTTGTCTGCTAGTGGTACATTTTTGGCTGCTTGAAATTGTAATCAGCCTACACACTTCTCACATGTGTTTACAAAAACTTCCGGGTGTACGTCATCTGAAGGCGCATCGTCGTTGTTGCTGGCTGGGATATGTAGTTTAATGCTTCACATCAGTAAATAGTGGTAGATAAAGTGTTTAGTTAGTAATCATAATCATTAATTGCTGTTCTCAGATGAGTGTGGAGAAATGAGGATGTTTTTTAAGCTGACTGTCCGTGCTGTGAGCTGCATTCCCTGCAGGCTGTACAGTGGAGGAAGACCACCTGCCCCATTAGGAGGAAGAATCCTCACCCACCCCGAGGACATCTTTCAGCATAACATGTGGTACAGTCTACTGATGCTTGAGTCAGATGTACCGGCACTTTAACAAGGAAGACATAAGATGGTTGACATAAAATGAAGTAAAAGCAGTAGGGCATTATGCAGATCACACAGCAGGACTGTTATTATATACTTATACTATATATATATATATATATATATATATATATATATATATGTGTGTGTGTGTGTGTGTGTGTTTTATGACCTCATATTAATTTAGAGACTGCATGGGATATATTTACTCTAAAAATACACTTTTCATAGCACAGGAATATTTAGCAAATCAAAACAAAAAAGGTGATTAAAAAGAAACAATTAGTTGCAGAACCTAGAATGCACACAATTCTACATTCATGTAAATTAATACTGTAAAATGTTAAAAGATTTTATTTTTGTCAACTACAATATATTTAAAATAAATTAAAGCTTGTCAAATCAATTGCTTGGTAAAATATAAAATAAAAATTAAGAAGCATTGTATTGTAGACTGTTCAAATAAATATGCATTTTAAATTCATGCATTTTTAATTATATTTATTATTTATATTGTGCTTTTTACAGTACACATTGTTTCACCACAGCTTTATAGAAATGTAAAAGAAAAAAAACACTGGCATATACATAAATAAATAAACCTGAAACTGATAAACTTCTTATAGGATGTGCAAGTAGGAAGAAACCTTGTGACGCAGCTGGCAAAGCCGTCCTCCTTGGGTTGCGTTAACCAAAAATGTATCAAAAATTAAGAACTTTAATAGATAATTCAAGCTTTCATTTATTTAGGTAATAAGATTATTAGTAAGAACTGATTGTCTTAGTTGGGGTATAAAAGACGCTTAATATTCAGTAATAATATTATTGATTTGGCTGCACTAACACTTCTGAATGAGAACAAAACTTGAACTGAATTGAGCTGAATAGAGCTGCTTTATTTATGCAGAATTTGCATTTGTCTCATATTTGATGAAGTTTGCTTCATTGATTCTGTTATTTTTTTCTGTTTATCATGGTAAATCTGCTTTGAAACAATCTATATTGTATAAAGCACTATATAAATAAAGGTGACTTGACTTGGCTTGACTTTTTTAGAAAATAATCCAACATTAAAAGGATTCTATTGTTTGCATTTATTGCCCAACAGATTAATGCTTAATGAAATTTGGATCATATTTGAGTTGGAACAGTGAGGTGAAGTGAATGTTTGTTCTGTGTGCTGTGCCTCAGGGATCATGTGCAGTGGACTGAAGAGGAGAGAGAGAAAGCCCGGCAGAAAGCAGAGGAGAACTCGAAAGAGAAGATTCCTCTAGAAGAGCAATGTAATATTCAAACTCCAACATTCAGATATATCCCATTGATGGTTGCCAGCTTGTTTTTCTAGTTTTGATCCCTTGTTGTTTTCTCTCCCATCAGTGAAATATGACAGAGAAGCTCATAAATATTGGGACCGATTTTATGAGACGCACCAGAGCAAGTTCTTCAAAAACCGGAATTGGCTCTTCACTGAGTTCCCAGAGCTTCTCCCTCCAGACACTGCAGGGATGTATATCCCGGAACAGGGGCAGAGCAGCGGGCTGGACTCGTGCTCAGAGTCTGGGAACGGAGAAAAGCACCAGCCCTGCGGTTCCAGCACATTAACCAGTGATATGGACACATTCCCTGGACAACATGCTGCTTTTAGGATACTAGAGGTGTTACTAATCTCCATTCAGTCACACAAGAACAATTTCTTTGGTGTCTAAATAATCATTTCTGATGTGTTAAATAATTTAGAATTGGATTCTTGAATAGATAGTTCACCCAAACATCATCATTTACTCACCATCTAATTATTAAAAAACGTGTATAAATTTCTTTGTTCTGCTGAACACAAAAGAAGATATTTTGAAGAGTGTTTGTAACCAGACAGTGGGGAAAATGGGTGGGGGGGGATACTATGGAAGTCAATGGTGCCCCACAACTGTTTGGTGTAGCTCTAAAAGTCATTCTAAATATAAAAGAATAGCAGAGTCCACACCACAACTATAACGATAACAACACAGAGAAACAATTTCATCGGAATCACTTTCAGAACATTTTTTTTTTTTTTTTTTTCACTTGATGAATGATAAAAAAACATTGACATTGATTTGTGTGTTTATGCAGGTGGGCTGCGGTGCAGGAAACAGTGTGTTTCCCATCATCAACTCCATCAAGTAAGAACATCAGCTTTACTGTGTGAAAAATTAAACCTCAATTCCTCATTTTTATTACTAGGAGAAATTATGTAGATGTTTGTCATACAATTGTTTTAGCAAAGTACAAAAAGCACCATGAAACACATACTAGCATTTAAAAGTTTGGGGTCAAAAAGATGTTGTTGAAAATGTTTTTTGAAAGAAGTCACCAAGGCTGCATTTATTTGATGAAAAATTTGGAAAAAATAATATTGTGAAATATTACATTAAAATATTTGTTTTCTATTTGAATATATTGTAAAATGTAATTTATTCTTGTGATCAAAGCTGAATTTTCAGCATCATTACTCCAGTATTCAGTGTCACATGATTCTTCAGAAATCATTATATGCCGATTTGATGCTCAAGAAACATTTATTATTATCAATGTTGAAATTAGTTGTGCTGCTTTTTTGTGAAAACCATGATACTTTTTTATTATTTGATAAATAGAAACTTCAAAAGAACAGCATTTATTTGAAATAGAAATCTTTTGTAACACTTTTGATCAGTTTAATACATTCTTTTAATAAAATCGTATTGACTCCAAACCTTTGAACAGTAGTGTAGATCTCATCCTCTGAGTCTTCTAAAATCATACAATAGCTTTATGTGAGGAACTACAGTATATCTTGAGTATTTAAAGGGTTAGTTCACCCAAAAATGAAAATTATCCCATGTTTTACTCACCCTCAAGCCAGGTGTATATGACTATCTTCTTTCAGACGAATACAACAGTATTAAATTAGAAAATATCCTTGCTCCTCCAATGGGAGTGAATGGCGCTCCTGATTTTGAAGCCCAAAAAAGCACATCCGTCCATCATAAAAGTAATCCATACGGCTCCAGGGGGTTAATAAAGGATGTCTGAAGTGAATTGATTGGTTTTTTAAAAAAAATATACATAAATTAAGTCTTTATAAACTCAAATACCTAGCTTCCAGCAGACGACCTACGCAAATCGACACACCAAAATAGTGATCTCTGACCTGACGCATGACGCATTGACGAACGCGGAAGTGCAGAGAATAGAGCAAAACGAAACACCGGTCATGAATTATAATTCTAAAACGAGAACTTTTAAACATAAATGTCGCAAGATTTTGATTATAAGAGAAGAGGAGATTCAGTTTGTTGCACAGCCCTGTTTGTTTGAACTGCGAGCTTATGATACTCCTACAACCTGCATCACACATCGCGTCAGTGGTTACTCTTGCGCAGGCCGTATGCCGGAAGCCAGTTATTATAGTTAATAAAATTTTAAATATGGATATTTTTCTCCCAAAACCCTTCGCTTCGCTTTATTAACCCCCTGGAGCCGTATGGATTATATTTATGATGGATAAATGCATTTTTTGGTCTTCAAAATCTCGCCCCCCCCCCTTCACTACAATCATAAATCTTGGAAGAGCCAGGATATTTTTTAATATGACTCTGACTGTGTTCATCTGAAAGAAGATAGTCATATACACCTAGGACGGCTTGAGGGTGCGTAAATATGGGATCATTTTCATTTTTGGGTGAACTAAACCTTTAAGTTGTTTTTCACATTCTTGTGAAAATGTAATAAAATAATTTAAACTCAATTCTTTATTTTATGTCAATGTTTTGGGTAAGCATCCAAGTAATAAGTGGGATATTATACAGTCAGTAATGTTCAGGTCATTATCATTTGCAAAATAGACCGTAACCTGGTGACCTTAAAGCGGAAGCTGACTCTACATTATCCCATACATATTAAATTATCAGATGAGGAGATGAAAATCAAAAAGTTGTAATAGAAACACTTATTGGGAGTAGTAAGTAAGCAGTCATATTTGTGTATTTTTAGGGGCAATAAGGCGTTTCTGTACTGCTGTGACTTCTCATCTCGAGCTGTTGAGCTCATCCAGGTAAATCACAGTCACATGTCTCTGCTCTTCAGCGCATAATTACACCTGCCACCTTTCCATCAAATAGAGCCCACACACATCCCAGATATACATTAGTGAAAGCCTTTGAGAATGGATAAAGATGGGGAGGGCAACATATCCTGTTCTCCATCCATATAAATGATGGCTGATCAGTCGCGTGGGAGTTTGGCTCTGTCTCCTGGTGCTTGATGCTCTTTGGTGTGCAGAGACCTTCATTGAATGCCAGCAGCAGAACATATTGAATGGCGGGGGAAGAGACATCCACAGCATGCAGTGGCAGTGCTGCATATATGCTTTGATTATTATTCAAAACTCATTCTCACTCAATGACTAACTAATATTTTTATATTTTGTGAAGAAAATTTTGCCTGTGCAAAAGTCACAGACATGTTGCTTGGGTGTTGGTCCGGGTCAAAAGAACAATCCCAGAGTCTCTATAGTATTCTAGACTCTAAATATGGCTTGATAATAATAAGAAATGATTCTTGAGCAGCAAATCAGCATATTAGAATGATTTCTGAAGGATCATGTGACACTCAAGACTGGAGTAATGATGCTGAAAATTCAGCTTTGATCACAGGACTAAATGACATTTTAATTACATTTTACATTACATTTTCAAATAGAAAGAGGTTATTTTATTTGTTAAACCATGAAGAATTCATGGATCTTAAAATAAAGGTATGGAAATTAGATAAAATATTTTATTTTCTTAAATAGTTTAATAATTCATTTTTAATTTAAAAAATATGTGTAGTTTGAATATATACAATATATAAAGTATATATACTGTTATATATATTTTGGTAGTACTGAATTTAATTTATGGTAGTTTTAATTTTAATACAGTTCTCGACAGGCTTTATTTTTATGCAATTTTTCCCCTTTTGTTTCCGGGGTAAATTATGACCTAGACATTTCATTGTGGGATTCACCCTAAAAGTAATTTTATTTAGCCTATTTGAAATGCAATTAAAGCAATTCCCAAAGTGTCAACTGCTTTCATATTAAAATAAATGAAACTCATAATGTTTGTTAATTGTATTAGTATGATAAAATGTCCACCGAGGCAAACATTAAAATGCCCCACTAAAACTTAAGCCATTTGAGGACAATTGCACACATTTTCCCTTGCAGGAGCACCCAGACTATGACCCTGCGGTGTGTCATGCATTCGTGCGGGACATTTGTGACACAACATCCCCATTTCCCTTCCCCCCTGAGAGTTTGGACATTATTCTGGTGGTCTTTGTGCTCTCTGCCATCCACCCAGCACGGTAATAAAGGTCAAATATTCACACACACACACACACACACACACACACACACACACACACACACACACACACACACACACACTCATTATATTAACACTGTAACACACTTGCCCAGCATGCATCTGACATTAGAGTCTGTTTATATGACCAATATCCGCAGTGTCCATTACTACATTGCTTATAGCAGTTAACTCTCTGTTATATCCTTCAGCCAAATCCACCTGTTGCAACTTTTTAATATCTTTAAAATATTTAAAGTCTCCCTGTAGTCAATCACTTTATCCCTAAAAACTCATCTTTGATCACCAAAATGACATTTAAATGTTTTTTTCCTGTGAAAAAAAAATTCCTTCATGTCTTAAATAGCTTGAATGTAACTCTACACCATTGCCTCATTTAATATACGTGGACCAATGAATATGCAAATTAGCCCCACCTCCACTCACTCACACCAGCTCAGAGATCCACTTGGTCAACTTACTGACGTAAATGCTGCACAATGGTATCGCTCTTTACAACGTCTGACACATAACGGTAATTATTAATTAGCCTTTTGCTTGACTATTCTATCAAACAGCTAATAATGTGTTGCTAATGTTACACAAACCATGTTACCGTTCGCCATGTCAGAGTCAGACAGCTGCCTTCTAACAATCAGTATCCTTACAGACGCTTTGAACAACTCAGAACGTCAGTGGAGAAAGGCATAAAGTTCATCATAACATCGTAAAATACAAACCCGATTCCAAAAAAGTTGGGACACTGTACAAATTGTGAATAAAAAAGGAATGCAATAATTTACAAATCTCATAAACTTATATTTTATTCACAATAGAATATAGATAACATATCATATGTTGAAAGTGAGACATTTTGAAATGTCATGCCAAATATTGGCTCATTTTGGATTTCATGAGAGCTACACATTCCAAAAAAGTTGGGACAGGTAGCAATAACAGGCCGGAAAAGTTAAATGTACATATAAGGAACAGCTGGAGGACCAATTTGCAACTTATTAGGTCAATTGGCAACATGATTGGGTATAAAAAGAGCCTCTCAGAGTGGCAGTGTCTCTCAGAAGTCAAGATGGGCAGAGGATCACCAATTCCCCCAATGCTGCGGTGAAAAATAGTGGAGCAATATCAGAAAGGAGTTTCTCAGAGAAAAACTGCAAAGAGTTTGAAGTTATCATCATCTACAGTGCATAATATCATCCAAAGATTCATCCAATCTCTGTGCGTAAGGGTCAAGGCCGGAAAAAAAAACTGGATGCCCTTCGGGCCCTTAAACGGCACTGCATCACATACAGGAATGCTACTGTAATGGAAATCACAAAATGGGCTCAGGAATACTTCCAGAAAACATTGTCGGTGAACACAATCCACCATGCCATTCGCCGTTGCCGGCTAAAACTCTATAGGTCAAAAAAGAAGCCATATCTAAACATGATCCAGAAGCGCAGGCGTTTTCTCTGGGCCAAGGCTCATTTAAAATGGACTGTGGCAAAGTGGAAAACTGTTCTGTGGTCAGACGAATCAAAATTTGAAGTTCTTTTTGGAAAACTGGGACGCCATGTCATCCGGACTAAAGAGGACAAGGGACAACCCAAGTTGTTATCAGCGCTCAGTTCAGAAGCCTGCATCTCTGATGGTATGGGGTTGCAAGAGTGCGTGTGGTATGGGCAGCTTACACATCTGGAAAGGCACCATCAATGCTGAAAGGTATATCCAAGTTCTAGAACAACATATGCTCCCATCCAGACGTCGTCTCTTTCAGGGAAGACCTTGCATTTTCCAACATGACAATGCCAGACCACATACTGCATCAATTACAACATCATGGCTGTGTAGAAGAAGGATCCGGGTACTGAAATGGCCAGCCTGCAGTCCAGATCTTTCACCCATAGAAAACATTTGGCGCATCATAAAGAGGAAGATGCGACAAAGAAGACCTAAGACAGTTGAGCAACTAGAAGCCTGTATTAGACAAGAATGGGACAACATTCCTATTCCTAAACTTGAGCAACTTGTCTCCTCAGTCCCCAGACGTTTGCAGACTGTTATAAAAAGAAGAGGGGATGCCACACAGTGGTAATCATGGCCTTGTCCCAACTTTTTTGAGATGTGTTGATGCCATGAAATTTAAAATCAACTTATTTTTCCCTTAAAATTATACATTTTCTCAGTTTAAACATTTGATATGTCATCTATGTTGTATTCTGAATAAAATATTGAAATTTGAAACTTCCACATCATTGCATTCCTTTTTTATTCACAATTTGTACAGTGTCCCAACTTTTTTGGAATCGGGTTTGTACATCATACACCCACTATATTGCTAAATATACCCTATTATTCATATCAACAGAAAAATATACCAACGCACAAGGTAGTTTGTGGCGTAAGAAACACCAGCGATTTCAAACCACGGGTCTGAGACTGTTTTTTTTTTTTTTTTTTCACTGCAGTTTAAAGGAGAAAATACTCAGCAATGGTGTTGACTTATGAATTTGCACATGGTTTGTCTTAAAGCGTATTAAAATCATCACATAGACATATAAAGAACATTAACAACAACATTAAACTTGATTTTCACCACAGGGGGACTTTAATATACTTTTAATAGCATGAGAATAGCATTATTGTTAATATTCAGAATCATTAATATACTCAACATTATATCCAGTCCATAGATTTATGTGGAAGGTTAAGTTAATACATGATCAACTTCATTTCTTGGACTCATATATTTGTTATAACCAGCGTTGTAGCTTCAGAAGTTATCTAAGATATCTTCAAACATAAACATGATCTTGAGCATCGTCATGGAAAATTGACTGTTTGAGATTGTCAGTTTACATATTTTACCACAGCTCTGGAGTATTTAAAGTTTTTTTGCCAAGGGAATTAAGTGCAAACATGAAGCTCTGGAATAGGAAGCTCAAATTGAAAGCTCGCAGAACCATAGACTAGCATCTTTTCTCTTTTTTTTTTTTTTTTTTGCATTAGCAAAGTGTTTCTTGCCTCTATTTGTACTCAGAGATGTTGAACTAATGTTTCCACTTGTTCCTCATCAGATTCACAGATAAATCACAGAGTTTTATACATTCCCTCAAATATGGTCGACACAATATTTGTAGGGGTCTTATCTAAGCAATCGTCATTTTCTAAAAATAAAAATAAAAATGTATATATGCAGAAATTTACATTATATTCAAACTCCTGTGATGCCATATGGAAGCTTAATATAGCATCTCTCTTATTAATTAAATATTAGTCTCCTTAAAACACCTCTAACCCTTCTGCTTTCCTTCAGCAGAGCTCAAGGTGTGGTGGAGAGTTTGGCTGGACACCTGAAGCAGGGAGGAATCGTGCTGTTCAGAGACTATGGCAGATATGATCTGTCACAACTAAGATTTAAAAAAGGTGATTGTCTCTGTTGACTCATTAAACTATTTAGCATTGTAATTAATATTATTACAAAGTCCATTATTACTGTGATTTGATTTTAATTGATATCCAATTCGTTAATACAACTGTCAATATACAACACATTATTTTGTTTTCTTTCCTTAAAAACAGCTGAATATGTTTCTCTAATTCTCTAAAGTCTCTAAAGTCTCTAATTATGAAAAAACACAAGATGATTGTTTTTATTATTTTAATATCATGACAGTCCTAAAGTTTAATTTATTTAACAAAATATGAATTTCTCTTCTCATAGATTTAAATGGGTCCTTGATTATGATTTCACTTTTTTAACTTTAGTTAGTGTGTAATGTTGCTGTTTGAGCATAAACAACATCTGCAAAGTTATCATGCTCAAAGTTTAAGGGAGATATTCGAGGGTCAATTCAACGCTGGATTTGCATAAAAGATTAACATGACGGCACATGCTAGTCGATGAGTTGAATCAACTCCACAGCAACTACATAAATTTATCCACTAACCATTCAGAAACGTCCAGTTGCATTCTAAAAGTTGTAACTTCTTCCTGAGTCTCTCCATCAGTGTCCGACTCCGGTTTGAACAATGTAAGGCTGAACACCGTTACTGACAATCCTCATTTTTGCTGCGTGAGATTCTCCAACTTTGTTGTTGTTAAGCAACTGAAGCGTGAGCTGTTAAAGCTCCGCAGCTCATTTGCATTTAAAGGGACACACACAAAAACGGTGTGTTTTTGCTCACCCCAAATAGGGGCAAATTTGACAAGCTATAATAAATTATCTGTGGGGTATTTTGAGCTGAAACATCACAGACACATTCTGGGGACACCAGAGACTTATATTACAAGTAAAGGGGCATTATAGGACCCCTTTAACAAAACAAGATCAAAATTAGATTGTGATTGATTCTTGTATAACTGTGCATGACCACTGATCCACTTTTTTCAGGTCAGTGTTTGTCTGAAAACTTTTATACGCGACAGGATGGAACCTGTGTGTATTTCTTCACAAAAGGTAAAACCATTTCAGCAGATTTGTTGAATTCCTTACATATAATTTTTGAATTCCCTGCCATTTTTGGCTTGCATAAACACCCATTCATGCCGAATGTCTTGATCTCTACAGACGAGGTTCATCATTTGTTTTCTAATGCTGGTTTGGAGGAGATTCAGAATCTGGAAGACCGAAGACTGCAGGTGAACAGAGCAAAGAAGGTGGTAATGCACAGAGTGTGGATGCAAAGCAAATACCGGAAGCCTTATCTGATTTCAGGATCTGTCTAGCAGACTGAGCTCTACACAAACTGAGCTAGTCTTATCAAGATTTTGAAGGACATTATCTTTGTGATAGACCTCAGGTATAGTAAATGATGGAGATGACATTATAAAAACACCAAGAAAGCAATCCTTATGTTCCTTTTAAAACTAAACAGTTGCTCCCATTTTGTAATGAATGTATTGTCTTTGCATTATTAGCTATTCGAGTGAATTGTCATTACCAGAGTTATAAAAGTTAAAAGTTGTTCTTCTAAAAGTCACCTTAGAGACCATTTACCATTTCATGTAATCAAATAACCACATTTAATATGATTTAAGTGCTAAAAAGGTGTTTGATTTTTCATACAAGTGTATTTTGTGTACTGCTACACTATTTTACTATTTATTGGAACAAAATATGCAAATTCGCCTCCATATTGACTGTCACAAATGGTTTTATTTGTTCTTTAAATATGTATTTGCTCAGGTTTTTATAGAATTGTTTGATGTACATTGATTATTATTTGTAATGTTTTACATGTTTGTAATGGCAAATTGGTTTCCAAAGAAATAAATTTGATAATAAAAACGTTTATTTGAAATATTTTCAAAAAATATGCTTTACGGTCATAATAATTATAAGATGTTTATGTTAATTATGTCAGTATACATTTATTGCAAGTAAAAAAATGCATTGCATGAGAGCGAATGTACTTTAATGTTTTACCTTGATACACACTGATTCTGTATTTCATACGGAGATATTTATAGCCATATATTTACACCATTAAGCATGTGTGTGTGATGGATATGATGTTTAGACCGATGGGGCAGTAATTTCTAAGTGACCCCCAAGTCTCTCCCACCAGCTCATTTTCATGGGATGAGTGTCAAGTATCGCGATAGTGTTTCGAGAGAGAGCAGCTTCATGTCTTGTCTTCATTTCATCTTTATTCTCTTCAGAAGCAGGAGCAGCAGCAGGCGCTTCCAGACGCACTGCAGAGGGCGATGAAGGTTTGTGTGTCTGTCCCAAGTGTTGACAGCCCCTCCTCCCCCGATGAAAAAAACATCATCATTCACTTAACCTCCTACATTTTGTCTGATGTCGTTTGCGTGGACAGCTGATTGATGTTTTGCTCTATGATTCTCTAAAAGTGGCTGGATGAGTGCGCAAAGTAACAGTGGAAGTTTGGAGGGGGCGCCATCTTGGCTCCAGCAGCAGCAGCGGCTCTCGAGCGCGTCCCCGGCGCCGCTTTCTCTCACACACAGCGCGCTGCTCGCACCAGCCAAAGAAGGTAAAGTGTGCTTGTTGTATTCTCATAAGTTTCTAGTTTTGGATAGTCGAAGGACTTTGGTTGAAGGTTCTGTTGGTGGAGTTAAAATTAGGTTACAATTACTCGACCGACTTGGGTTACGAGTTACAGTATGAGGTTAGCAGGCTGTGGTTGGGTTAGCTTTTTAGCTGGACAGCATTCAAGCTAATTAGCTAGCTCGGTATTGGCTGACAAGCACGTTAGCCATTTAGCATGCTAGCGTGTTGGTTTCTTGGCTAGTTAGCCGCCTAGCTTGTCCTGTCAAAATGAATTGTATAAAGTGGCCTCTTATTGGCTAACGTGCTAGCATTTTAGCTGGTTAGCATGCTAACCTCATACAAGTTCAGGCGAGCGCTTTAGCATTTTAGCTCTTGGCTAATTAGCATCATAAGCTCATACTGTACTACAGTGCAACTGCTCAGAATGAGCTCCAGCAAGTCAAAATAAGAAATAAATAAAACGTCAACTGGTAATTTACTGTTTTAGAACTTGTATGCGTTATGATATTTGACGATGTGATAACACATTTTAAGATTGCATTGTAAACTGGCGATTTTGACGTTAGATTTGATGTTTTAGTGAGCAGGAGTGAGACTTGGAGACTCTGGTTCATGATGGCAAACAGGGTCGCGCATGGAGCAAATGGATTTGTTTTGTTTTCTACCGAGCGTTTTATTAACTTTTTTTCTTGTTAACTCACGTGTTAATTGTTTTTGGAAGTTATTTTTTATTTTATTTTTTTATTATTTTTTTGCAGTGAATGTTTCTATGCACAAATGTGTATTAAAGCACATTTAATGAATCACAGTCACACCGAGGTGTTATTCTAACAGTTGGGCTTGGTCTTGCTGTAATGGGTGCAAGTTTGGCATTGTGCCTGTTTTAAGGTGTCGTCCACACTTCCACACATATGGTATTTAGGATATTATTGGAGTTGTTGGCCAGTTGTCAACTTGTGTCAGTCCGCACAGCTGACCTTTCATCCTGTCACAGAGCATTACATCCTAATGCTAACGTGTATGTCTGTCAACAGACCTAAAAGAGATCATTTTGCTGTTCTCTTGCCATGCTGTTGCTTCTGCATGTGTTGTTTTCATTGCAAAGAGACTAAAGATAAGTGATATTCCCCCAGGGAGATGTTTAGGTGAGAACCTCTCAAGAGCTGTTTATCTGCAAGAATAGATATTGTGAACAAGCATTGGTGCAGCACTGCAAGAATCAGAGCATGTAATATAAATTATACAAGTTAAAATCCCCAATTAAAAATTGGAAATCACTACTATATATATATATATATATATATATATATATATATATATATATATATATATATATATATATATATATATAATATAATATAATATAATATAATATATATATATATATATATATATATATATATATATATATATATATATAAAAGTGAAATAAAGTAATAGTGTAAACCCAAAATAGGTGTTTTTAATTGACAGCATAAGTATGTGTCAGAAACAGGTGGACACTGTGCCTGTGAAGAGCAGAGAGCTAAAATGACATCCCTGCATTGTAAGGGTTCACCCGGGTGCTTGTGCAGGGGCCTGAGAGCAGGAGACCCATGCAGAATGTCAAGGAAATGATGCCTCTTCACCAGAGAGTGCAAAAAGGACAAAGAGCAAGAGGCAGTTTTGAGTATTAACTACTACGTCCTTTACTTTACATGGCTTTTATATTTGAATTATGTTGTCTGTCATTGTTTACTGTCTTAAGATGTGGAAATGTGATTTATCAAGCCTGGGTGATGCTATTAAGCTGCATCTGTTTACTGTAGCTGTATCTCCCAGATGTGTTGTTTTTTTGAAGTATAAATCGATTATTTAGCACTCTTGAAACACATCCACAGAGTCTGAGGCTGCTCAAAATAGCCTCACCTTCTCCCGTCTGCCTCCATTACGAACTCTAATGATAAACCTCCCCTGCAGTCCTGTTTATGTCCTGGCCTGATAACACCACTGATCTTTGCACTGCCATTTTGTGTCAGTGGGAATGTGCCGGGCATCCATGTTGGCTCTTGGTCCTCCAGAGAGAGAGGGATAAGCCTGGTTAAAAGACTGTGGCCAGAGATAGTTTTATACAGCAGTGTCTGCCACAGGGAGCTGCTCGCTTCTTTATGCCGTTGTTTCAGTCCTGTTCACAGCATGACATTACATGTTTTACAGTAACACAGAATTCACATCTGAAATGCCGATCTGATAGTGGTCAAGTCTTGTTTATTTATATAATACAGATGGGTTCAAAGCAGTTTTACAGCAATAAATGGGAACAAACTAGATCAGTGTTGCAAAAGTCTTCAATTAAGAATCTAAGTTATAATTACAAGTTCATTTTCAACTATAAAGCAGCTCTACAGAAGACAATTGAGTGTCATTATTCAGCTCAATTCAATTATTCTGTGTTCTCATTCGATAGTTTCAAGTACAGTTAAATCGGTAGAACAATAATGTTGTCCAAGTACAGTGAACCCAAAGAGTATTTAGACAAGTCGTACTTAATGTCTGAATGTCATTGCAGTATACATAAAATTTATCAAAATAGGTGGCATCTGCAAACATTATGCTAAAGCTTTATTGGAGTTAAAGTGTCAGTTTAAAAGTCACTGCAAAAGCTTTGATTCTAATTACGTTGTCAGTTTGAATGTTGACACCTGTACACTAGAACTGCACAGTTAATCATTAAGGGTACATTTACACGACAACAGTGTACTAAAATGGAAACGTTTTTCGTGTGCAGATGACTGATGGGGCGTTCACACCAGACGTGACTTGCGCGAATAAATCGCGGTATTCGCACGTAGTTAGATGCTTGAACATTTTGAGTTTACTTGCTTCATTCGCGCATGAAATTCACTTCACAACAGACGCGAATTCGCGTCATGAGAGGGGCTTCTGTCAGGCGGCTCCAGTCTCGTTTCTGCACACTTCCTCTGAATAAACACATCAACTCGTCAGCGGGAAAGTAGTTGTAAAATACGGTGAATAAGCTCAATTTGCCGGCTTTAGCTAGCTTGTAGTCTCAATATGTATGTATGTAGCTCAAATTGAGTAAAGAGTGTTTTTTTACAACTTACCAGATTGTCCTCACTTTCTTCCAAGCAAGATCCTTTTTATTCCTGTTTCTATAAAAGTACGAAGATGTATCGTACGGCTCCGGGTATCCACATACAGCGACGATGATTTTGTCCTCCATTGTTGTTTTGGATTTCTGCCTCCGCTCGCTACGTTGTAATCACGTCACTACTAGAGCAAGCTCCTGATTAGTTAACGCGGCGCGAATATTCGCCAAAGTTCAGATATTTCAACTCGCGCGAATCACGCATTATGCGTGTGAAACGCCTGAAAAGCTCAATTCGCGCGAATCGCGCTGCAGGATGTCTAGCACGTCTTTGCATTGACTTAACATGTAAATCACTCGCGCTTAACGCTTCATTCGCGTCTGGTGTGTGAACGCACCATAAGATGTCAAAACGATCCCCGTTCACACGGATCCATTAAAACAACTAAAAACGCTGTATCATTGATGCAATTGATGCAATGATGAAATTAAATCAGGACCAAGATTTAAAAATATTTAATATTTAAATATTTTTTTACAAATAATATTTAACAAATATTAAAATACCCAAAATATCTGTAGTGTTCTAACTAAAGTTGTTTGAATGGTTGTAACATTTTGTATGTTTATATGCATATATATTTGTATTTGTGTCAGTCCAAATTAATCCACTCTGATTGCACATTCAAAAAGTACTCTTGTACCACACATTCCAGTATTTGTTTTAGGGCTGCAACTTACGATTATTTTGATAATCGATTAGTTGGCCGATTATTTCTTTGATTAATTGGTTAAAAAGACCAGTTTTCTTTTATTTTATTTTATTTTATTTTATTGACTCAAAACATATTGACATATTGCACATCCTCCCCAATGCTGTCCTTCAAACAAATGTGCCAATTGCATGCTATGAAAACATATATAGTGAATATATCTATATGCTAAAGAGCTATAAAGCAAAAAGACATAATAAAATGAAGATAATAATAAAAAAGAACAAAAACACAAACTCAGTGTTAACAGATAAGCCTAATGTTCTGCAGGAACACACATGCACATTAACTCTGGACACAGTAACCTGTACTGTCATTTCTTCATCCTGTAAATGTAAGAAACGTATATTCAAACACACTCTGTTATCCCTTTATAGTTACCACTCATAAAATACTTGAATTAGGCTACATGTTTAAACCTAAATTTAACGTCCAACAATAGATATTTAAACAAAATTAATATTTTTGCACATCTGTCAAAGTGCCTGACAGGCCAGCCATGTTAAACATCACGCTAATGCATTAGCTTGAAGCTTAAAATAAAGAATTCTCATATTTTGGGCAGCTTGATTCATGTACCTTTCCCGCAGCTGCTCACTCTGTTTCCTCCACTTTTTTTAGATGCATAGAAACTAATCGATAATGACATTCATTGTCAACAATTTTCATTAGCGATTATTATCAACTTTATCGATTAGTTGTTGCAGCCCTAATTTGTTTACATTCATTTGCAATAAATTAGAGCTACAACTAACAATTATATTGATAATCGATTAGTTGGCCGATTATTTTTATTTTATTTTTTATTAATCGGATAAAAATCCTAATTTTATTTATTTTTATTTTATTGACAAAAAAACAGTATTGCCCATCCTGCGCAATGTACTTCAAACAAATGTGCGAATTCAGTGCTATGAAACCATACAGTGCTTAATTTATTACACTACCTGTCATAAAAGAGAGAACACACATATTTTAGGAATCTATCAAAAACTTGTTTAAAGCTAAAAATGGTATTGCCATTTATTAGGATAATAACAAACTGAAACAACTAAATAGTTTCTAAATAATATTCACACATAATATCCAAAAAAAACTTAACAGTCTCTGTATTGACTGTATTGGGCATCGGAAAAACAAACAACAACTATGAAGTGTTTTACTTTTTCCTGCCTTACTTGTAAAACAGTAAATTCAAAAATTCACGGATAACAACAATAAATATATTGTTGCTTTAGAAATACTGCTGTAACTAAAGAGCTTACACATACTGGTGGATTAACCATTACAGAACATAGTTTAAATCTTTACATTAAAAATGAAGATAGTAATACAAATAATAAAGTAAAACACAAACTCAGTGTTAAGCAACAGGCAAGATAAATGTTTGGCAGGAACACACATATTCACTCTGGACACAATCACCTCTTACTGTCGTTTCTTTATCCTCTAAATAGCCTATAAGAAACGTCTTACATTTATATTCAATTACTTGTTGTTATCCCTTTACAGTTACTACTATTATAAAATACTTGAATGAGATGTCGATTTTTAAATCTAAATTTAACTTCAAACAACAGATATTTCAGCAAAATGAATATTTTTGCGTTGAATATTATTTGTCTCCCTCTCTCCCGCGTTCCGTCCGTCTGACGCGGGTGCGCGCGTCGGCGCTCATTCAGTAAAGTTGAAGTTTCACGCAGACTGTCAGGATGAGCCTTTATGCAAAATGTAAATGCTCGCGTGAATTTGTAACATTTACAGATAAGGATATAGACGTAGAATGAACGTTTTGCGCTGAGGACGCACATGCATCTGTCAAAGTGCCTGACAGGGCAAGCCATTACGCTAATGCATTAGCTTGAAGCTTAAAATAAAGAGTTCTCATGTTTTGATCAGCTTTGATCACGTACCTTTCCCGCAGCTGCTCATTCTGTTTTCTTCACTGTTTTTAGATGCATTTTTGTCCATAGAAGTGCTTTATTCAGTGCTGTAATTTGGCAGACCCAACTAATCAATAATGAGAATCGTTGTCAATGATTTTCATTATTGATTTTTTTCGATTTTATCGAATAGTTGTTGCAGCCCTACAATAAATCTATTTCAAACAAAACTTCAGTGCATGCACAATCCATCACTCGCTTCGTTCAGATATCGAGAAGGTCACTGCAAGCATGACACCAGAATTTATCATTGGTATGATTGGTATTTTTACCTTGATGACATAAATATGTTCATTCAGATCGAAATTCCATTCGTATCAAGCTCAGATAAATTGAGGTGTATATCTGAAGGAATTAAAAAAGGATTGTATTTCAGCCATCAATCCAATTATTAACTGATTATTAGGTTGCATGTACACATGGCTGTTATAGTTATGACTTCTGAACTTGTAAGTAAATTAGAATTTCCCAAGAATAGGTAGCAGTTTTCCTCAAGTTCACACATCTGTCCTAGCAGAGGAATCACAGTCGTAGAGAATCACATTAACTATTGACTATTGATCCACTAACATTTGACAAACGGTTACATTTTTTTTTTGTCGTCATTTTGAGCAGTATTTGTTTTTTATTACAAACATTACACGATAAACTACTTGTTGTGCTTAAAGCATGTTTGTACTACCTTTGTACTACCTTGCTTTAAAATAAATTACACTTACTTTGGTATTTTATGTATGATGCAATAACATTCAGAAATTTTAAAATGTGACTTAACTGTCCAAATACTTATTGAGGCCATTGTATGTTTAAAATAAGTGTAATCTAAACTGTGTTAGGAGTATTTGGATTGAGATATTCTTTGTCTTTTCACTGTAACATGTTGTTACAAAGTCACAAAGTTTTTTTTTTTTCTTTTTTTTTCTTTCTAAGCGACACTGATTAAATAATCTCTTTTTTATGAAGTAAGCAATACTAACAGTGTCTGCTCTCATTTAATTTGGTGTCTAAGTGGGTGGGAGTCTCCCCAGAACAGTTATCATTTACACGGTTGCAATAAATGTTTTATTGTGGCTGTTTAAACACAAACTCTATGAACAGGCATCATAAAACACATTTGTACTGTGGGCGACATTAGTCCTTTGAGACATTACTTTTAGAGCTGTATGTAAACGTCTGTTTGATGGTCTGAGCCTCAGGCAGCACAGCAACATTCTATTTAATCCATCATATTATTTGCAATCTACGCTACAAAATTGTTTCTCTTCTAAACTTTTAATTGCTTTGAATTAATGTAATTCTCTAAAATGTGCAGTTTACTAGATTAAATTATTTAGGACGAATGTGAACCAACCAAGCACTCGAGAATTATTTTTATTGAAACTGTTCCCAGCATGCTTTGCTTGGTACTTAATGAAGAGTGTAAAAATGTTGAAATTAAGTGGTATTTTATGTGTTTTTGAGCAAGACGAGAAAAGAGATAGACTTTATAGTGTTTAATAGTGTTACTATTCAATTATGTTGGAATTATTCGTAGAGAACGACCAATATGTTTCCCGATATTTAAGCATTTTCCCATAATAGAGTATCAGTTTTGTAATATCGGATTCACCGATAAATGGTGTTATCTAATGGCAGTTTTGAGAATTGTGCGCAAGACCGCCAATAAAGCACTGCGTCTGAGGGGAGTCGAGTCAACACAACTAGAGATGCACCAATTTTCTTGGCCGATTTTTTTTTTTTTTTTTTTTTTTTTTTACTTCAACTCAGTCTTCGTTGTAAAAATTAAATACAGATTAATGCTTACAATTAAAGTTAGAAAACTTATTCAGTCAAGAGCAGAGAGTGATTTTCTTTTTGTTCTTTAACATGACAGACAGCAGCAGAAACATTGAACTGCTGTCACTTTAAGAGTTTATGCACAGACCCAATATACTGTTACACAACTTGCGTTATATTTCTCAACTATTTAACGTTCCAAATCTGTTTAACTGAATACTTGACAAGACGGGCATTTTGACATAATTTTGTATTTGACCATTTAAGCACAGTAAGCATTTTGGTACTTGAGACTCAGAGGCGGATTATGTGTGCGCCACTTATATAGATCAGTGGTGCGCGCATTTTGGTGTGAGCGCGAAACCTGTGGGAATTAGTAAAATTATGTGCAATAAAAGCCCCATTTAACCAGAACGAAAGAGACGAATGAGAGAGAGGAGGCGGGTGTGTGTCACTTCGTCGTCAGAGAGAAGAGCGCAACATTATTGCCTGTGTCGCTAGGAATAGGGATGTCAATTTACAAAAATTCCCATGATCGATCATCATTTAAATTAACGGATCAATTAATCGATTTAATCGTTAGCCTTAATACTGCAATATGCGTCTACTGCAGTGGCATATAGTCAACAGCCTGACAGGGTGTGCAAATGGTGCTCAAAACACCATGTTCTTCACCAAATGAATGAGAAGGGTTTTTAATCTAAATAAAGGGCTAGTAGGATTGTAAAATGAGTCGATTTGATCGATTATTTATTAATAATCAAATATAACGACTTGTACAACTTGTCACCAACACCTCCTCAGATGCGTGATTTTCAGAATGTTCTCCTGTTGTGGACGAGCTTTTCCTGGAGCAACACGCTGAAAATGGCAACTAAACCTAATTAGTTCACAACGATTTATTAAAATAGTGTTCTCATTAATGTTATGTAATATGAAAGTCCCAATCATAGTTGTTATTAGTCGTGCATTGCCGTTTGAGCTGCGCACGCTGAAGCGCTGAATAAACACTGGTAAACTGGAGCACTTTGTTAGTGTTATTTATCTCAAAGAAACGCATCCTCTATTAGATTAATCATATATATATATATATATATATATATATATATATATATTATACACAAAATAAACCTAATTTTATAAATTATATCTGCACAAAATGACGCAAATGTACAAGTTAACTTGAACTAAGTTACGTGCTGTTCAGAATGTGTGACTCCTGTTGTGGACGTGCTCTTCCTGGATCAACGCGTTGAAACACTGCAACTAAACCCAAATAATTCACAATGTTTTATTACAATATTGTTCTCTTTATAATGTTATGTTATATGACAGTCCCAGTCATAGTCAAATCATAATCAAAACGGCCGATTCCGGTCCCTGGCCGGTCGATTGGTGCATCTTTAAACAAAACCCGAGGGTTTCCTGCACATTAAAAAACAGCTCAAATCGCAGGAACGGTATCACGGAAAATTTTTAGTGGTTTTGAAACTGTGAAGTTTTCAAACCTCAGTATAACTTGAATCCAGTAACTGGCCCATGCCTAATCAGAACTGCTTATTCAAATACATTTTAGAAGAATTAAAATAGTAGGCCTATTAATGAGTATTAGAGTTGATCTCCCCTTCCTTCTCACAACCTACTTCAGCACCAACCCCCACCTCCTCCCCGTCACCTTTTTCACCAGTCCAGAGTTTGCAGGTATGAATGTTGTGTTCTCAGTCCCATCGTGTGACGTGACATTTATCAGGTTTCTCTACGTATCTGTCCAAGTGTCACAAGAAGTGTCACCGCAGACTAGAAGAGTTACAGAGCAGAACTAGTAAAGGAGATATTATGTTATGATGTGTTGCAGCATTAAAAAGCCGCCGCTAGTATTACACCATTCTTGTGAATTAATCTTTGTGTGTTTTAGTTTGTGTTAAACTGACACTAGCCATAATTCTGTAGCTCTGTAATTCATTTCTCTTACATTTGTCTCCCCATGTCCCCATATGTAATCCTGTATGTCTCATGGGTGTTGTGATTTCTCTCTTTATTATATTTGTACGTTCCCTCCATTTTATTAGGGCCCGAGCACCGATGGTGTGAGGACCCTATTGTAATTGCTCAGTCAATTATTCTTCTCCAAAATGAATCGCATTTTTGAGGGCCTAAACTTGCTCAAACTCATGAAACTTTGCACACGCATCAGAAGTGGTGAAAATTTACATCTGATATGGGTTTCAGAATTGGGTGTGGCAAAATGGCTCGATAGCGAGAACCACAACATTTCAATTAAGCGCCCTTCGTGCTACTTTTCACGTACAAGTATGAAATTCAGTAGACACATTTAACAGCCCAATACCTACCAAAAAGTCCCTGGGTGAAAAATCTGTAAACCCAACAGGAAGTGAGATATTTTGAATTTTCTCTGCAAGATTTTTGCAGTTTTTGCCTTTTCCAGACATTGTACTTTAACAAACTCCTCCTAGAGATTTTATCAGATAAACATCATATTTGGTCAGTCTAATCTTAAGGCCTTAGCGACGTTAAATTGTGAAGATCTTGAGTTTTCGCTAAAGGGCGTGTCCGTGGCGGCCTGACAAAATTCGATGTTTCGCCATGAAACAGGATGTTGTTGTAACTCGGGCTTACAATGTCCGATCTGCCCCAAACTTCACATGTTTTATTAGAGTCCTGGCCTGAAGACATCTACATGCCAATATTCAGTTTGTCATAGCGCCACCTGCTGCCAACAGGAAATGGCATGCTTTGCACTGTAATTCACTCCCAGAAACACATTTAAATATGCTATGAAGTGCCAAACATGCTAGAAACACTGAATTATCTGTTCCCTTTTTTTTTTCTTAGCAGTTCTGTCATAAGATGTGAATTATTTGAAGTGAATTTTATTGTGATGAGTGTATGGTGTTGTTTTGGGCATCACTGGTGTGCAAGAAAGACTCTAGGGTGTAGACAAGTCCCAGTGGAGGTTATCATGTGCTGCTTCATTTTCTAGTTTGCGGTTGATGTGAGGACTCATGAAGATGTTATCTGACACTGACAATGTCGTCTAGAGTGATGTGATGTCACCAAGGTTGAGAGAATCTCATGTTTGACCACTAATATGAATAATGTCAATAGTGGTTGCTGGTTAATTACAGGGTAAATAATTGCTACTGGTCAGCGTTATAAGACATTTCAGAAAAAGATGTTTGATAGGTTTTAAATGAGTCATGCTGTTTAAAATGAAGACAAAGTATTGAGACAATTTGAGTTGTGAACATCACATCACTCTATTAAACATTACCAGTGTCAATGGATCATGTTGACAGTTAATGTGATCCTCTATTCCTGTGGTTAATCTGCTAGGACACCTGTGTAAACTTGAGGAGAACTGACCTCATACATCCACGAAAAATCACCAAAAAAGACATTAAGCAAAACTTAAGAAAAGTGAAATTATTTCTGAAAAACCGCTATCAGCACTATATTTTCATGCTTCAAAAAGTACATTATACATTGTAACAGTAATCCATATGAATCAAGCGGTTTAATCCAAGTCTACTGAAAAGACACGATAACTTTATTTGATGAATAGGTTAAAAATAAACTGAATAATCAGTTGTAAAATAGGTCTGACATTGCATAGTCTTCATTGACTATGTTGCGTTGTCCACGTTTCTTTGTCTTTTGTTCTTTGATTAATGACACAGACAGCAGCATGTATATTAGGCTGCTGACCACTTTAAGACCTGACGCTTGGATTCAATATACTGTTACACATGCTTTTTCTTTCTCAACTGTTTACCTTAACTTAAGACAAACCGACTGTGTTTACGTGAATACTCACCAAGACGGGCATTTTGACATAATTTTGTGTACGTATTTGTTTAGGCGCATTAAGCCGTGAAAAAAGAAATAATTTGGTGTGAGCACAAAACCTTCATGAATCAGTAAAATTATGCACAATCCTGCACTGAAATTTAGAAACACCAACTCTATTCAACCGGAGCAAATGAAACGAGTGAGTGAGGGGAAGCGGGTGTGTCCACTCACTGTCAGAGAGAAGAAAGCGAGAAAGCGCAGCTGGTATTGGTGTATCGATACTGTGGAAAATGAGTACTGGAACCATTTCAGACATGTCAGTGTTGATACGTATCGAAGAATCAATATTTTTGGCAACACCAGTTTAGAATAATGCTTACATTTTCCCATTGTTATATGAACTGTATACAAGTATACCTTTTTAAATTAGCCATCATCGAACCTCAAAAGTAATTTTAAACACTACATAGTGCATTATGGTCTTCAATATATGCAATGTTGCCTTAAAATTTGGCAGTGTAATGAAGATGACTTTTGGACCAGCATTCACGTCAAGACCATACCTTTGATGCCTTACAATTCTGTCTATTGCAGCTCACTAGATTTTGAAACCGTGCAATTGTCTGGGTATTTTTGGTAATATTGCGGTCTCAACAATATGCAAGTTTCACCTTATAATTAACTGTTATGGATTTTCTCGGTCTACTCTCAGCAGTATACCAGTATTTCCCTGTGGTAGAGCTCCTATGTGATTCCTGCACTGAGCTGCTGTGCTTGGAGTAGAGCCATAATGGCGGCTCATTAGATAGAGATAATGACAGCAGGGTGAGCCCTGAGGAGCCCACCCGGACGAGAACGCCCAGAGAAACCTCACAGCGACACTCGCTCCATCATGCCTCAGGGGCCGATAGAGAGAGCAGAAGAGAACAGAGGACGAAGGAAGGAGTGAAAAGCAGGAGGAAGTGGGCGATTGAAGGAAAAAAGTGGTGAAGAGGGATGGGGTGGGTGTGCAGAGACAGTAATCATTCGAACAATGGTATTTTTGTTCAAATGTCAGTTTTAATGTGCTTGTGTTGGGAGTGCTGCAGCATTTCCCTATAGTCTTCCTCAATGCATGTCAATATACATGCTCTTATAGATCTGTGACTTCTCCATAGAAAACATAAGAAGAAAGAATTTCTGTCTAAATAATATGTAAAAACCATTTGCACATGCATTACCTCTCAAAAGTTTGAGCACACCTGACTAAATTTGTTTCTCATTATCATAAGCCAAGTTTCCATTCACTTTTTTTTGCTGTTCTGTTATCATTAAAAGTTAGCAAAATGTTGCCGTGTCCAGCCTTTTTTTCTATCCAGTTGGCCTTTTGACCGCTAAAATCATTCTAGCAACAAACTTTAATGCACCCTTTAACATACCGTCAAGCAGCTGCGACATGGCCAAGAAACATTGCTCATGCAACTCTAATATGCAATGTGAAGTTCATGAGATCGTAAAATAATCATAATTTTGTGCTGTTTCTTAGTTTTAATGACTTTTTATTACATGATGTAGATTATAATATATAATTAGTAGCTGTCTTCAGAATTGTGACTACTCATGAAATACTTACACAGACCTTCTTTTTGCACATATTTTATAAATAGACCAAGTTTTTGTGTGTGCTAAAAGATCAGATATATGGAAGTATTAATGTTTAAAATGCTTTGAAAGAGGAACATCTGGGAATAAACATGGAAAAAAATGAAAAATAAGACATGCTTTTCTTGCTACCACAGAATGATGCAATCAATTGAATTCTGTGTGATCCATGATTTTGCTGGTATGTCATCATAGTATTTTAATGCAGCCTTTAACCATTTATGGCTTTTTGTCGTGATATTCTTAATATCTGTAAGCACACTAGGATAAATGTAGCCTATTTGATTGAATAACACTGGATATTTTTTTGTCTCTGATTGAGGTTTAACCTGTTTGTGATCTAGTTTTGAGTGCTGTGTAAGCTCTGGGGAATGCTGTACCTGTGTGTTTGTGAACACATGACCCAGGAGACTGTTAGATGTGACCTCATATGCTTTTTTTTTTCTGAAGTGAGCACAGTTTACAAACCTCTAGAGTGACCTATATATGCATGTGTATGTGTGCTATCACACAGGTGCTATGGAGGAGCTGCACAGTTTGGACCCGCGCCGGCAGGAGTTGCTGGAGGCCAGATTTCTGGGCGGAGTCAGTGGAAACACAGTGGGCAGCACTGGCAGCGCTAGCGGAGGAACCAAAGTTAGTGGCTGAGTTTATCACCGGAATGTTATTTCAAACACAAGTTTTGCAGATAATGGCTATATGTGAAAGAGAAGGTAGCGTTTTGTATGAAAGGCACAAATTCAAGGAAGGTTTAGAGCTCACTAAGCAAATATTGACTATAATTCTTATTTCTTGGTAGGAAGAGTCATAAGAAAAAGGCTACATTTGTAAAGGTTTTTGTTTCAACTGGTTCTTCAGACATTTTTATTCACCAAACTGTGCACACAGGCTTGTGGGATATCATAGACTAAGGGTTTTCAACTGGGGGTCCGCAGCGGTACTGTAGGGGGTCTGCCAATTAATGTTTAATCACAAATAATTTTTGTTAAATTAAAACCTTTTTTTAAATATCACAAAGTCAAAAAATATAAGCACCTTTAAATGAAAGCAAGAGCATCCTCAGTTAATACTGTAATAAAATCATACTGGCGAAACGGATTTGGCAAACACTCCAGTGCGTTTTTGTGTTTGTTCTCTGGAAAATGTCAAATGTTTCTATTTATTATTACAATGTGTTTTTGCAGCGGTGAGAAATGTAGCCAATAACAGGCATATTTGTTGATCTCTTGAACACAATGGCCAATCAGAGGTGTTTAATTTACTCAATCCACTCACTGCTCTAAACGCCAGAGTTTTTGTTCAGTTCTGCACGCTTGTGAATCCTCTCATTAACAAAGACACAATGTAAGTAAGAGATTCATTATGCAGTGTAGACAACTTTATTGATTTTAATGGAACTTTGTGAGATCGCGAACTGACATGAGTGACAGTTTTTTTGTGATTGTAAAGGGAGCGGTATTTGCACGCTTTCAAGGCTATATATAATTCACTGAACAAAAGTTTTATTTTTTTAATGCTGCTAAGAGGACAGACTGCCAATTACACACTGCAAAATTTCAGAAGTGACATCTACATAATAATTACACTAATTATAATAAACACACTAATTGCAATTGACAGTGATCACTAGCAGGGGACAAAAATACAGCATGTCAAAATAGATACGTGCAATGTAAATGCAGACTAATAGATTTACAGAAAGATATTTGTATCAATATATTTTTGATATTCCATTCCAATTATTTGTAAAGATAATGACTTGTAAGTAAATTTAACTGTCTCACTCTACATTGCTGTTCTTGTTATGGTGGAGCTGTTGCTACTCATTACATCTGCTCTTTACTAGAGAACCTTCACTAATTTCAGATGCTCAGTGATTTGATTCTTAATTGTCCATCTGACAGTAATGTATGACTCTGCGAATCCATTAAAATAATTAACAACAACTGTGAACAACTAATGAATTGATTTTTATTACATGATATATGCTTGTTATGCATGAATGTCAATTTCAACATTGAAAAGTAATATATAGACAATGATGCATGTGCAACAATAACGTGCATAGTTCTAATCTACTGTCTTAACATAATATAACTATCATTGGTTTCTATTAATATCAAAGGCTCTATGCTCAATATGTAGCTCTGTTTCACATAATTTTGTATCGGGGATCCTTGCTCCTGTCTCTATTACCTTGCCTTGAAAAACATTGAAGAATGTAGGCATGTTAGTAGACAGGATATTGGACAAAACTGAAATTGCAATATTTTGTTTTTCTTTGATATATATTGTGGTATTAAAAAAAAAAAAAAAAATCACCAGATGTCTTGAAATAACTAATCATTCTAGAGTCAGTGAGGTGGTTTTGTTGGAGTGCATCTACATAGAAAATATAAATAATTAGGCCTAAAACTAAAAAAGCTAAAAGTTACTTTTTACTCTAAAGACTTTTAAAAATTAAATCTTTTAAGGGTTAAATGATTTAAGAAAAGCTTCACAGAAAAGTATGATTATTGGAGTGTGTTTTACAAGACATTACTATTTCAGTCTTTCTAAATCAAAATTTTAATGTTTAGTTCAATGTGTTACTTATTTGTAATAATTTGTGAAGTTTCGGAGTGAAAATTGTATCAACGTTTTTTTTCATATGTTGAAAAAATTGGTTTAAAAAATCTCTCTACTTGAGTTTTCATAGGGAACATTTCCACTGTTTTGACCAATTCAGTATGAATATAAAATAATAATAATTATGATTTTGTGATTTATTAAAAATAAAAATATTAAACAAAATAAATACATTGTAATAACACTATTTTACAGTAAAAAGAAAAACAGAGTAATTACTTTACTGTAAAATTACAGTACTAATATTTACCTCTTAAGTTCTTCATTTTCAAATTGTAATCAAGCTTTTATTTGAATGGGTTGCTGGGAAATAAAAACATGTACTGTCGGCTTCAGAGTGAAGCTCAGCACTGTGTTCATTTACACACATGCAGCTCATGATATCAGATGTGTGAATGCCCCACTTCGCTCTGAAACCGGTAGGCATATATTGACAATTACAGTTGCACTAGACAGGATGTTACACAAACACTGGATGCAGATGTGGCTTCTTTCCTCTAGATTCTGCTTGATAAGGCAGCATTTCAAATGTTCGTGGAACAGACTCAATGTCTTCCTACTTTCATAATGAGCTTTTTGAATAAATATTTTTCTGAAAAGGAGGACATTCTGACCGTGAGGTTCATGTCAGGTTACAGTGGACCTCACTCTAAAACACACAGTTCTCTTTTGCTGTTTGATGTATTCTTGCTTATACAACTGTCCTCTCCTTGAAGTTGTCAAATCATTAATTCATAACACCTGCTGCATGAATACCTCATATTCATCGGCCTTTACTCTCAGCTGGCTCATCTGCATTGATTCATGTAAATGTGTTTCTCCTGTACAGACCTTGACAAACAACGAATGCTCCAATCACAGTTTTGGTAGTCTGGGCTCCTCCAGTGATAAAGAGTCAGAGGTGAGTAGTGCTTCAGTTTACTTCTGTATGATTGTACAAACACCTTTAAACCAAATGCCTGTTATATAATGTGACATTTTTCCAAACAGAATATTCAGTGGAAAATAAGTAATGCTGGATATTATATTACAATACACATTAACACAATGATTACTTACAGTTAGTGATAGACTGATGTTATTGCCCTGACTGATTAATCAGTTGATATTTAATATATCAACAATAATTTGTTTCATATTGATATATTATTCAAATGAAGATCATTTTAATGAAACCAGAGAGATATCTGTCTGTCCATTTGAAAGTTTTGGTTGCAGACTTTTAAAAAGTTCATCAAGACATTATAAATGTAATCCATATGAATCAAGCAGTTTAATCTGATGTGAGACAAATGCTTTATATGATGATATGCATATCGCAACGGCTTGTGATAAATGCATGACTTTAATACTCCAAAAGATTACAAAAAGTCCAAATATTAGTCGCCGCAGAGAGTAGACTGGACACGTGACTGTTACATACATGTGACATGCCTAATGTTATTAAATCCAGTAAGCATTTAACTCATGAAGTACTTGTGCGCACAGAAATCTGCCTCTCGGACAGCGCATGATCCCGAATTCAGTTCTCTTCTCCAGCTTATATGGCCAAATACACACAAAATTGTCAAAATGCCTGTCTTGGTGAGTATTCACGTAAACGCAGTCAGTTATGTCTTAAGTGGACTAAACAGTTGATAAAGAAACTGTGTAACAATATATTGAATCCGTGCAGCTCTTAAAGTGATAGCAGCCTAATAAACCTTCTTCCATCTGTGTGCTTAATGTTAATTAATCAACAACAGACAGAGAAAATCACTCACTGCTCTTGACTGAATCACTTTTGTAGCTTTAATAAAAATCAGTATATATTTTATTCATACAGTGAAGACTAAGCAGTGTTTTTTTTTTTTTTTTTTTTACATTTGATTTAATTTCTGTTGTTAAATAAACCTAATGTAAGCCTGCCTGAAACCCTAAACCCCTCTGGGTTACACTGACGTTAAAATGACACTTACGTTTTATGTAATGCTACAGTAAAACTCTGCTGTTCACTTTCGGAAGTTGTAGGGATGCCTTCTTCTCACAAAAAATGTGAAACATGTATGTTGGTTTATATAATTTTCAGGTTTTTTTTTTAAATTTATTTTACATACTTAAAGCATTATCGTATCGAATATCGCATTAACTAGTTATCGAATATACCATTTTTCTTCAGGATTGTGCAGCCCTACATTGAGCACAGATTTGTTTTCATCATTAACATCAAATATAGTAAACAAGCTCAAACGTGCTTGCTTAATCTGCAAGAACTAATGACATTTGTTCTTATGTCAAGCAAATATGGTTGAATTTTTTTTTTTTCTTACCATATTTGATGAAATTAAATCTGTTCATCACAAAGTGATCAGGTCTCTTCAGAAGACTTTTTTACAGTCTCTTTGAAGCATCAAAATTTAAGTGCAGTGAACTTTCAATGGAAGGATAGAAATCTCTGCAATTTCTTTAAAAATATTTCATTTGTGTTGTAGATATGAACAAAAGAGTTTGGAACAACATGAAGTTGAGTAAATAATGACAGAATTTTATTTTTTGGGTGAACTATACTTTTAAGGAAAGTAGTTACTTGGCCTAGTTGGAAATGTCGAAAGCGAAAGTAAAATGCACAAGGCCGCACGACCATTCATAACAGTGCGCAGCAGAGCAAGCCTTTTCAATTAATTTCTATAGGAGTTGAGCTTCCATAGGAATTAACTGAAAACGCCTGCTCTGCGCCAGTGGACACACACCATTATGAATGACCGTGCGCATTTTACTTTCAGGTTAGCGGCAATTCAGGAGCGGCTATTGCTTGAATTGTGGTTTCAATTATTATTCTTAATGAAAAACACAACAACAAAACAGTACAATGACAAACTCGCTTAAATGGGCGCTTTTACATTTCACTTTGAAACCAAATCTTCCACCGTTGTCTTGTCAGTGAGGCTAAATGGGCAAAGTGAGGTGAAATCTGACTCCTGCTACTGATCTGTGCTGCAACTCTCGTTCGGCTAACATTGAATTGAGCAGACACATTTAGTTTTTAATTGTAGTGTCTGTTCTCTAACTGGACTAAATGATTTTTATTACTATTAAAAAATCAAAACGACACTGGGGGCGGTGCCGTGGTGGGCAAGTGATGATACCGATGTTGTGGCTGAACACCGGTAACAATGACTATTGCAGCAAGCCTACCTCAAGACAATGATTTCAGGCTGCCTAAAAGCATTATAACATATTGTGAACAGCCTGAATGAAGGCACTTATGTGAACACTAATTTTAACATCTCTATTATATGCCACGCAAGTCTATAGTGTGTGTGTGTGTGTGTGTGTGAGAGACAATGTGTTGTTCTTCTGTTGTCTGATAGTTGATTGACAGCTTTTAGGTACGTTATTGGCAGCACATACATATACGGGAGCTTTTGAAAGCAGGCGTCTATCAGCAGATCCATCTATCAGCGGATATATTAGGGATCTGCTGATAGACGCCTGCTTTCAAAAGCTCCCGTGTGTATCTGTGTAAGCGCTCGGGGAACAGATGTCTATTTACAACGTGTTTGAAGCGATGATCATTGTAGCCGATCACAGACATATCTGATGTGTGTAAACACAATGGCCAATCGCTCAACAGTGCTCAAAATGCTAGAGGGAAAATCTAGTATCGTCACATTTTTAAAATTTCAGTACCGACTTGGTACCGAAGTCGGTACTTTTGACAACCCTATGTGAATCAACCTTCAGGATGCTTATTTCCGTGTAGGCATTTGTGTTGTGGGTGTCTTCTTGCCATGCAAGAAGTGTGGCACTCCTACTATAATCAGTGAAGCTGTCTACACTGGAAGCTTCTGAATCACAATGTATGTGATTGTATCTGTACAGCTCTTATCAAAAAGGACTGTGAATGACAAAGAAATAAATAGATCAGTAAACAGTTAATTGATGCACTGAAGCATTTGCTCCAAACTGGGATCTGTAATGGATATGCTTTGTCTAAACTGCTCACGGTTGAGTCCTGATGAAAGCTGTTGTTAATAACTCGGTTCATAGTTCAGCAGATGGCGCAGAGACGTTCTGCTGTGTTTTCTTTGAATCAAAGCGTTACAGAGAAATTGATGCTGGTGTGTGAGTGTGTGACTCAGGCCGATGGGAAATGTTCCCTGTAATGAAGCTCTAGTTCTGTATGTGCTTCTGCCTCATGGAGGATGCTGTGTCACTCTTATGTGTGTGTGTGTGTGTGTGTGTGTGTGTTTAGGTTTTGTAGCAGACTCAAGCTGGGTTGGCATCTGTCATAACCCCCAATAGTTAAACCATCAGCAGGCAAAGCACTACACATGTACACACACACACATGAAGCATCATAGTAAGATGAATTGTCCTCCCATCCCCCTGCACTACACACCTGCTGTGACATAAATCAGAACAAGAGAAGGAGGAAGCCAATGAAGCGAGTTATGAAGGGAGAGAGAAAGTGAACTGGGAGGTTGAGAATAAACTCCTCTCATGTGGCTGTGAGCTGCTTATTATGCCAGATGTCAGACACCTAGATACTGTAGACACACACACACACACACACACACACACACACACACACACACACACACACACACACACACACCTGTCACACACATACTCCCACTGCATTAGAGCTGACACACACACACCACTGTCAGACTTTCACTCAAATTACCACATACACCCAATACAGCACCAAAACCTCCATTATAGCCCCACCTCAGACTATATACACTAGATTACCCATAATCCCCTGAACACTAATCACAGCCTCCAACACCTGCAGCCTGAAGCACATGACTCATTTAATGCAGGATGATTTGCATATTCATGATGGATTTGAATATATATATATATATATATATATTATATATATATAAATATAATCAAGGATTTACGTTTTCAGTGACAGGAATGAAGATTATGTAATCTTTATGTTTCAGAACATTTCATGCGCAGAAGTGCCTTCTGTAGCTTCTATCAAATGAAGACCGACAGCATGGATTGTTATCTGGTTGTTTTTTTGTTTTTTTGATACTTTGAATGATATTTGCCTTTGTTTCTCAGTAGGCTCTTATTATTTGAGCTTTAGTAATTGTATTGCAGTGGTGGTAGACTTTCTCTGATGGCGGATGTGTTTCTTTATGTTGCTTGTTCTGAGCTTGTGGCCATTGTGACCCAAAAGTGCCAGTTTGGAGCGTGCAGAACATCAATATCAGCCTGTGCCGGCTCGTTAGGGCCACCGTGACATTCTGTCATTGTCACTGAGGGCTAATTATAAACACCAGCCTCAGTCCTAGAGTCTGCAGCTCTTGACTCACTCGCATCTAAACACACTTTCCTTTTTCTCCTTCTCCTTTCCTTTTGCTTAATACTTTTCTTTAACCTTTTCCTTTTATTTATTTCCTTTCCTTATATTGTCCTCTTTTGTTTTCCTTTTACTTTCATTATCTCATATCCTTTTCCTTCCGTTTTCATTTTCCTCTTCCTGATATTTCCCTCTTGTTTTTGTTTTCCTTTGATTCTATCATTCTCTTTTCCTTTCCTTTGAATTTCCTTATCCTGTCATTTTCCTTATGCTGTCATTTTCCTTTCCTATCATTTGCTCATTTTCCTTATCATTTTCCTTGATTTTTTTTTGTCTTTTTGTTTTCCTTTTGCTTTCATTTTTCACTTCCTTTATCCTTTTCCTCTTTTGTTTTCCATTTCCTTTTCACTTTCTCTCATTTCCTTTCCCCTTTTCCTTCCCATTCCACATTTCTTTTTCCTTATTCTATTTTCCTTCATTTTCTTTTTCTTTTTCCTTTCATTTTCTCCTTATCTTTATTCATTCATTTTATTTTTTTATTTTCCTTTTTTCCTTTTCCTTTTATTCTCTCATTTCCTTTCCCTTTTATTCTCTCATTTCCTTTCCCCTTTCCTTCCTTTTTCCTTTTCCTTCCTTTTTCCTTTTCTTTTTACCTTAATTTTCTCCTAATCTTTCTCCTTTTCTTTCTTCCTTTTCCTATTTTTTCCTTTTATCTCATTTCTTTTTCTTTTTCCGTATCCTATCATTTTCCTCTTCCTGATATTTTCCTTTGTTTTTGTTTTCCTTTTGATTCACTCATTTTCTTTTCCTTTCCTTTAATTTTTCCTTATCCTATCATTTTCCTTTCCTCCTTTTCTTTATCATTTTCCTTGATTTTTTTTTTTTTTGTCTTTTGCTTTCATTTTTTCATTTTTCTGTTGTTTTCCATTTCCTTTTCACTTTCTCTCATTTCCTTTCCCCTTTCCTTCCCATTTCTTTTTCCTTATTCTATTTTCTTTCTATTTTATCTTTTTCTTTTCCTTTCATTTTCTCCATATCCTTATTCCTTAATTTTTTTTCATTATCCTTTTTTCCTTTTCTCATTTCCTTTCCCATTTCTTTCCTTTTTCCTTTTCTTTTTACCTTAATTTTCTCCTATCTTTCTCTTTTTCTTTCTTCCTTTTCCTATTTTTTCTTTACATTCTCTCATTTTTCCTTATACCATTTTATTTTTTTATTTTTTCTCTTTTTTCTTTCATTGCTTTTGTTTTTCTTTTTTCTTTTCCTCTCCTCTCATTCTGTCTTCCTCTTTCTTTGTTGCAGGGATCAGATGGGAAAAGAGGAAGTTCTCCTGCGTATTCAGTAAGTCTCTCTGTCCCGGTCATGTGAGAATTGAATAGAGACATAAATGATGCTTTTGGAGGCTCTTCGTTCAGTCAAATCGACAGTCCTCTCTTTGGAGGGATATGATGTGGTTTCCAAAAATGCACTGGTCTAGCCCACATGAGTGTTTCATTTCTACAATAACCTCAAATTAAGCTTTGAGAAGATTGAGAAATTAACATGAAAGAACTATGTATAATATACAGGGCGGAGTTTAACCACATCTATTTTGGAAACCCTCTCTCTGTTTCTCAGCTATAAGGAGATTAGCATTTTAATCAACATATAGATGAGGCAGCGTTTCTTTTTAGACATTAACTGCATGTGTAGGACACAGTTTATCACTTAATAGTGTAATATTGGTGTGTGGGTATCAAAATCTGTGCTGGAGTTTGGTGGCAGATGTGGAGGTTTCAGTCCAAGCCAGTGCGCGAGAACTCCTCTCTGCTCAGAATGCAAAGATGCCCTTGGCAGCACACCCCTCTTTGTCTGTGCTGAAAAGAGCAGGATATTTCTGCATCCTTTCCCTAGTGAGGGAGAAAATAGACTGTGATTATTGGTCCAGGCCCCGGATTATGCACTCTCACATTAGAGATATTCTTAGAGTCATTTAGACTCAAGAGTCATTAAATACTGTTTGAAGACACACAATACGTCTCGTTTTACTCAGAGCTGATATTCAAAGATTGTGCGATTTGCTCTCAGGAGACTATGAATTTAAATGTGGTGCTCAGTGCTTGCTGAGGCCAGCGTTATCGTGCATCGAGTGCAAAATAAGACCTGAATAAATTCATAACAAATAGTGTATGAATGTAATATCTCTCATTTATAGACTCCTGAAAAGAAGCACTCTGAATCATCACGGGGCAGGAAGAGAAAAGCTGACAACCAATCAGAGAGCAGTCAGGGTAAATGCTTGTGTGTTTTTTCTCTCTCTCTCTCTCTCTCTCTCTCTCTCTCTCTCTCTCTCTCTCTCTCTCTCTCTCTCTCTCTCTCTCTCTCTCTCTGGTATGTTCTTTACATGTAGCTTAATATGCTTAATCATGTCTTTTTTTTTTTTTTTTTTTTTTTTTTCTTTCCTAGGAAAGTCCGTCATTCGGGGACCGAAAATTAGTGATTATTTTGATGTGAGTATCTGCCAGTAATTTGAGGGAAAGCATAAATCTTTGGCATTGGCCTCATGAGAGCGGAACTGACATAGTCACTGCAACTTGGACAATGTTATTTTAACCCTCTGATGCTGTTCAGTCAGTTTTTGACCTGAAAATTTTTTTATTTTTATTTATTTATTTTTTTTATTTAATTTAGAATTTTTTACTTCATCGGAATGGTACGAAACTTGGTAAAGGTTTTGGCACCTATGTGGCAAAAAAAAAGTTAATGGATGTGATTCAAAAAGGTTAAATGGTCCTGAAAAAATAGTGACACTTGTATTGTTTGTGGTCAAAAATGAGCGCATTGGAATTGGAAATGAATGGGAAGCTAATTTCATCTATTGGAAACGTTTGGTACTGCGCCCAAACGAAATCTTACTGAAAGCTAATTTTTTGAGATCTCAACCTCAAATTTGGAACACAGCTTGTTTAGATTCATGGCTTTGATTTTCTCAAAGTTTTAGAGTAAAACATGTTTTGGAGAATATGTATTTCATATACAATTTTAAAATGGTGTTTTTAAGCAGTTTCCATAATAAACTTAAGTTTCTATACCTTTTTTTTCCATAAATATAATTTAGTACTATAAAATCCCCTTAAATACAAGATATTAAATAAAAAAAATAAAAAAATTATCGAACTAAAATGTAGTACATTCATTTAATTGAAAAAATAATATTAAAAAAACTCATTTTTGACCTCCACGCGAGCAGCACCAGAGGGTTAAAAATTTGAAACTGCATTTGTAGTATATTCAACTTTTTTTTTTTTTTTTTCAAGCAAAACAGAAAATTTGGAAGGAAATAATGTAGGGTAGACTTGATTTTATTCGTGATTTGATTGGACTGTGAAAAGTATTATTTTTAATAAATACAATTAATATTATTTTTCCACCCTAGCAGTATTGGTTACATCAAAAGTCATTTTAGAGGTGGAGAAACATTTAATTAATGAAAGGTTTTTCATTTCCTTAGAATAACACAAACTGATGAGTCAGACACAGTAAGAACAACAGTTTATTATTAGTAAAATTACATTTATTGAAAATGGTAATGGAATTTTTAATTTGATTCTGTCTTTGTCTATAGTAATGTATGATTTTTTTTTTTTTTTTTTTTGTGCTACCAACAAATTCATATTTTAATTATTTTCAAACAAGCTTTCCTGAGCTCACTCCCTTTCTGCCATGGGTCTGATCCAAATTTGAGTCAATTTTGCTATATTGGGATGCACAAACAGAACAATGATTAAACAGTGTTAAACTTAATATTGTCAAAACAAAAGCTAAAATTTAACACAATGTCCAAGCTGCTCTGTTCCATGCAGTGAAAGCATACAATGATCAGTGGCTGTCAAACCCCCCAAAAAAACAAACAAAAAAAAAAACTTGTGCAATAAATTTCAAGTCTTCTGAACATCTTACCTTCTGCCGCAGATCTCAAATCTCATTGATATTATGCACATTAAAACCTCATGTGTTGACGATACACATGAGCTCGAAGGTTTGTGCACATTTTTTTCTCCACTTCCTCTTCATATGGTGTTAAGTGGAGTGGTGTCTAGATGTGCTTGCGTAGATCATAATTTCAAGTGATATGATTTCTTTGTTTCCTCCTTTCTGTAGTTTCAGGGTGGTAATGGGTCCAGTCCAGTAAGAGGTTTACCGCCTGTCATCCGTTCACCCCAGAACTCACATTCCCATTCTGCACCAGGATCAAGCGTATGTCACACACTCTCTTTCTGACCCTGCAGTGCAGTGTTCATTTAGTTGATGAATAATTTTCATCATAGTTTTCATCAACAACATTTTTTACTAACAAAAATGAGACGATAACTAAACAAATACCAGGTTTTGATGACAAAAACTATGATGACCTTTTCATCAATGAAAAAGAACAAGATGAAAATGTTAGGAAGGGATGATTTGGGAAGAGATTTACTCACAATTAATCTCTTTGCATAGTAGGGAGGTTAGATGCGCACATTTGAATGGTAACGTACTGATCTACCTGGCGGGTTGATGGCATACAGTTGCTGCATGTCTTATAAAACGTTTAAAAATGTCAACTTCTGTGAGAAAGAGAAAATCAGACATATGGATAAATTTCACATTTGATGTCAAGGAAAACAAGACAATTTGTAAACTGTGTGGAGCGGCAGTCTTCAGGAAAACACAAAAAAATTTACAATACAATACAGGGCTCGACAATAAGGACTGCACAGTGACCCAGGACAGTTGAAGGAGTTGACAAAAAATGATCACACATTTGCACGTGTTTTGCCAATTTAAACAATAAAGCAATTTTAAACTATTCAAGCACAAGAAGACGCGAAAGAGAACTCTGTTTGGGATTTCTGTGCGCGCACATAGAAATAAAGCCGCCTCTCTGACAGACGGTCAGTTATGTCTTAAGTGAACGTAAACAGTTGGGAGAAAATGGGATGTGTATCTTAAAGTGACAGTAGGTAGATTTCTAACCTAAATACTACTGTTAGATCTACCTGACAAACTTAAAGCAATGTTTATTTCATTTGTATCTTTGTTCTACTGCATTTATTTGTTCTTATTTTTGTTGATTTCCTCACTGTTAGATTTTAGTCGACTAAATCTGTTGTAAATCTTATCCCCGGTTCACAGACGAGGCTTAAGCTAGTCCCAGACTAAAATGCATGTTTGAGCTGTTTTAACTGAAAGCAACTTGTACTGACATATCTTAAAATATGTCAGTGCCATAATGTTTTGTTTAAAGATGCACACCAGTAATGTTTTTTTCTAGGGTACATTTATAAAAGCTACTTAAATGCCCTAATTGAACTAAGGCCTAATCCTGGCTTAGTCTAAGCCCTGTCTGTGAAACCGGGGCCTCCCTCTGACTTTATTTCAGTAATTGTGTATTATAATCAATCACGTCACACACACATGTACACACATAAACAACTAACATTCTTACAGTAACACTTTATTTTAGAGTCTTTTAACTAGTTGCTTATTATCATGCATATTACTAGAATATTGATTATTTATTAGTACTTATTAAGCACATATTAATGCCTTATTCTGCACAACCTTATTCTACATTCTTAATCCTACCCAATACCTAAACTTAACAACTACCTTACTAACTATTAATAAGCAGTAAATTAGGAGTTTATTGTGGGAAAAGTCGTAGTTAATAGTTTATATTTGTTCCCTATAATAAAGTGTTACCATTCTTACTTAGGAACATATACACACACACGTCTCAACAATTGTATAGTTCCAGCTCAGCCACAGTACAAACTGACTAATTGTGCCTCTCATTACTGCGAAGTTGAATCTAATAATGTACAATCTTGTATTTGATCAGACCCGGCAAAGCAGCTCGTCTCCCACCAGTCTGTGTTTTGTGGACTCTGTGATTTCTTCTAGACTGATGGCTGTCAAGAGTGTTCAGGTGGGTCTGCTCATTAATACACTGGACTCAAAAAAACAAGAATCTCATTAGCAGTCTTCTTAGAATAAAACTGTCAGTAGATTACAATCATTTCATTAATCTGAGATTTTTTTATTTTTTTTTGTAGTTAACTTGACACTCCTTGTTAAACAAGTATGAAAAAAGGGGGGGGGGAAGCTATATTAAGGGTAAAAATTGTTGGTTGTGGTAGAAATGAGAGTAAAAATATTTCCGTAAACATTGAAATATTTTATTTTGCCATTTTGTTTTGTTTGGGATAATGATAAAACAATAAAATCTACACATAAAAGGCATTTGTTTAGTTTAAATAAATGACTGATGGTAAAAAGTTTCCACGATTGTTTTAATGTGGTTTATAAATTAAAAAGAAAAACAGTGAAATCTGTTCTGATAACAAATTAAATCTGTGATTTAAAATTACTATAGTTTAACACATTTATAAAACGTCATGAAAATGTGTAGTTGTGTTGAAATGTATGTGTTTGTATTTTGTTGTTCTGCAGACTGACCTGACGGTGGTGAAACTGGCCACTATAGAGAGCAATAAGAACCTGGACCTGGAGAAGAAGGAGGGCAGGATAGATGATCTGCTGCGGGTGAGAGGAGAGATGGGAAGGAAGAAAATGAGACGATTCATCTCATCAAAAATTATTATTTATCAGATTATATTTTTGTGATGTTATGACAACAGGGTTCCTACGCAATTTGGAAAAGTATGGAAAAATATTTTTGTTTCCAGACTATTTTCCCTATTCATTTTTTTAAAATACAAATTTAAGAATTTCTGAAAATAAATTTAATCATACAAACACTGTTTTCATGACAAAAGTTTAGTTTACAGAATTAAACCGGTGTGTCAGAGGTCAACATATGCAGATTTCTTCTCATCATGTAAGCGCATATCACATCGAGAAAACCAATGGGGGGAAAAAACATGAGAATTTTTACAGATCATTTGTTAAATATGTTCTTAAAAACCTACGGAGAGATGGAATTTTTGACATGGAAAATTAGATTTTTTTTTTTTCTTTTTTTTTTTTTTCCCTGAAGTAGTTCAGTTTAGAGGGTTTGTTTTGTTTTTTGGCACAGCATTTTTAAAACAAACCTTCACATTTCAATGAACCAGTTTTAGCAGAGTCTGAACATTTTCACTGTGTTGACAAGATGGTGGTGTTGAATTTTTTCACGTACCAAAACCTTTTTTTTTTTTTTTTTTTTTTAAATCGGATTCGCTGTAAATGGTTTTGATGTGAAAAATCTGTAAAATTTTTTAGTTGCATCAGACTTATTCTGACACTAACCTTTCTTTTGTTTTGTTTTTTTTTGTTTGTTTTTTTAAATAAAGAAAACATATATTTAAAAAAAAAATCATTTTCTCTTCCTCCACAGGCAAACTGTGATCTAAGAAGACAAATTGACGAACAACAAAAGCTTCTAGAAAAGTACAAAGAACGTTTAAACAAGTGCATCACCATGAGCAAGAAACTTCTGATTGAGAAGGTGAAGAATCCTTGTGATATTTAAGAAATCAGTGTTTTAGCATTCTAACAAATAAAAGTACCCATTGCTGGCCTGTAAACGTGTAGAAATGACTTGATATGTGGGTGTGGGTTTGGATTTGCATGTCTTATTTCCTCAATATCTAAAATGATTGTGTGTAACCTACACGGTTGCTGTGTAATACCATTGTTTAGGCAAAAACTTGAAAGTTTAATACTTTCCAAATGTTACAAAGAGTAAGAAGTGATTCAGATCTTTATGAAAGTGTGTGATTTTGTCCAGAGCACACAGGAGAAGCAGGCGTGTCGGGAGAAGAGCATGCAGGATCGACTGCGTTTGGGTCATTTCACCACTGTGAGACATGGAGCCTCGTTTACAGAGCAGTGGACGGATGGATACGCCTTCCAGAACCTTGTCAAGTAAGATTGACAGCATAAGGCTAAAGTATACTTCCGTGTTAGCACATATGCTAATACAATCCTCTGTAGCCTACGTATAATTATGCACTATTCTGCATGTGTGAACACAGGTGATCTGTGCACTATGATAACTTGATTCGTATCATCCATTGGTGTGGATGCAAATATAGTTGTTATAGTTGTCTCTATTGTTACCGTTCTTAGTGTGAGCGGGCCTTAAGTCTCTTGTAGATCTGCAGGTCTATTGCAGATTTCACTTGATTACAGAATTTAAGTACAAAATACAAACTGTTTTTATTGTCTGTTTTATGCAGACAGCAGGAATGGATCATTCAACAACGTGAAGAAATCGAGAGACAGAGGAAACTGTTAGCTAAGAGAAAACCACCATCAGCCAGCAGCTCACAGTCGCCCAGCACCAACTCTGAGCCGAAACAACGAAAGACCAAGGCTGTGAACGGTTCCGAGAACGACCCCTTCCTCAAACCCAGCCTTCCACAGCTGTGAGTGATGTGACAAATGACCACAATGTACAACACACAAAACGGCTATCATGTTTTGCATGCATCACTAACATATCTCTGATATAATTTGCCAGAAATGATCCTTAAGCAGATGTACCAAGAATATGCACTACCAGTCAAAAGTTTGGACACATTTAACTGACACGTTTCTGATTATCTTAACTTCTTGATCTAAATAATTCTGTTTAAATGTTTGAAAATAGCTTTGTAGAGAAATATAAATTATTTACATCTGAAGTTTAATTAATTTAAAGCTAAAATATTGTTTATAGTGTATAGATTTATTAGGAGCCAAATGTAAATTTGAAGACAGTTCTTTTGAACAATATGAAAAATAGCTTTATATGTGATTTTCAAACTCTAACCCAGTTACATGTGCAGAGGTTTTTTAAGTCCTGTTCCTCTGATGTTCCTGCAGGCTAACATTAGCTGAGTACCATGAGCAGGAGGAGATCTTCAAACTGAGACTTGGCCATCTCAAAAAGGTCAGTGCATAAGCTCTGTGGCTCCTGTATTATTCAGATCCTCTTGCATTTCAGAACATGTTAAAACATTTGAAAAAGAAAAGATGTTTCTTTCTGCAGTGTAAAGACATTAGAAGTCATCTTTTGATGTGCAATTATAAAGGCGCCAGAATTTATTAATTTACTTAAGTTGCTTTTTAATGATAGGGATGAAAAAGAAGTTCCTTCACCATAATATTGTTTGTTTAAAATTGTTCAAAAGTCTGGGGTTGGTAAGATTTTTAATGTTTTTGACAGAAGTCTCCAATGCTCACCAGAACTGCATTTATTTTATATATAAAAAAAGTAATTTTGTGAAATATCACTGTTTAAAATAACTGTTCTATTTGTGTGTATATATATATATATATATATGTGTGTGTGTGTGTGAAGAGTTTGGTTCCAAAACGCTATAAATCCATTTTGATTAATTTGAGTAAAAACGTGTTTTCTTTACCAAGAAAGTGGCAAGATGAAAACCACTATTTTCTGTTTCAAACTTTCACATAGCATCTTTTGGTTATAAAAACATTAAAAATTCAAATCTACATTTTGATTTTAAAAGGTTTATTGGATTTTTTTTTTCCCAAAATGCAATAAATCCATGACACTTTTTTTTCAAAATGCAATTAATCCATCAATATAAAAGTTATTTTTCATACTGAAAATACACAACAAAGTAAGTTGATTCACATATATGACAGCCTCTGAACTTTGCAAATACTAATCTTATATACAGGCATTTGACTAAAAATACATTCAGCCGTCGCTCCCAAAATGAATTCAACGAGTCATCTTGTTAATGATATAAATGAATTATGTCTCTGTTTGTCATTACCGATTAAAGAGTATCTGGCACCACCACACGGTTAGAAAAAACACATTTACAGAGTACATTGGTATTAAAAACGGCTTTTAAAAACCATAATTCAGTTTTGGGGACCGTGACAGAAGTTTGATGCTGTCGTGGAACAAGCAACAGTCGGCATTTTTCCTCCTCCCGACTCGAGTGCCTCTTCTTAATCTCCTCACGTAAATGATTACATTTCGATGACTTACGTTTCTTCTCCACTGCAGAAACCACCACAGGTTCATCAATGCCGTCAAAATTATTCATTTTTCTGTTTTTGTTGATCACAAAGTACAAAGCAGATAAGGAAAACTAGGATGCCGGGTGTATTCAGAGCACCACCAATACTGTTTACAGTGCGTGGAATGGTGCGCTGTGATTGGTTGAGCGGATGTATCACATTCTGCAGAGAAGGGAGACTGGCGTTTGTTGCGTTTTGGAAAGAAAGGGAGAAAACATGACAGAATGACACGACAGATATCGCATTTTGCGCAAAATTAATAAATGACTTTTCAATACCGACCAGATACAATACTGATTTTGGCGGAAACTCAATTTTTTTTTTAAAATGGCGTTTATCGCGTTTTGGAACCAAACTCTTCACACACATATATATATATATATATATATATATATATATATATATATATATATATATATATATATATATAATATAATATAATATAACGCACCGATCAGGCATAATATTATGACCACTGACAGGTGAAGTGAATAACACTGATTATCTCTTCATCACGGCACCTGTTAGTGGGTGGGATATATTAGGCAGCAAGTGAACATTTTGTCCTCAAAGTTGATGTGTTAGAAGCAGGAAAAATGGGCAAGTGTAAAGATTTGAGCAAGTTTGACAAGGGCCAAATTGTGATGGCTAGACGACTGGGTCAGAGCATCTCCAAAACTGCAGCTCTTGTGGGGTGTTCCCGGTCTGCAGTGGCCAGTATCTATCAAAAGTGGTCCAAGGAAGGAACAGTGGTGAACCGTCAACAGGGTCATGGGCGGCCAAGGCTCATTGATGCACGTGGGGAGCGAAGGCTGGCCCGTGTGGTCCGATCCAACAGACAAGCTACTGTAGCTCAGATTGCTCAAGAAGTTAATGCTGGATCTGATAGAAAGGTGTCAGAATACACAGTGCATCGCAGTTTGTTGCGTATGGGGCTGCATAGCCGCAGACCAGTCAGGGTGCCCATGCTGACCCCTGTCCATTGCCAAAAGTGCCAACAGTGGGCACGTGAGCATCAGAACTGGAATACGGAGCAATGGAAGAAGGTGGTCTGGTCTAATGAATCACATTTTCTTTTACATCCCGTGGTTGTCCGGGTGTGTGTGTGTCACTTACCTGGGGAACACTTGGCACCAGGATGCACTATGGGAAGAAGGCAAGCCGGCGGAGGCAGTGTGATGCTTTGGGCAATGTTCTTCTGGGAAACCTTAGGTCCTGCCATCCGTGTGGATGTTACGTTGACACGTACCACCTACCTAAGCATTGTTGCAGACCATGTACACCCTTTCATGGAAACTGTATTCCCTGGTGGCTGTGGCCTCTTTCAGCACAACATTTAGTTTGAGGTGTTGACTTGGCCTCCAAATTCCCCAGATCTCAATCCAATTGAGCATCTGTGGGATGTGCTGAACAAACAAGTCTGATCCATGGAGGCTCCACCTCACAACTTACAGGACTTAAAGGATCTGCTGCCAACATCTTGGTGCCAAGATACCTTAGCACACCTTCAGGGGTCTAGTGGAATCCATGCCTCGATGGGTCATATATGGGTCATGGCTATATAAAATATATTTTAAAATGTAATTTATTCCTGTAATCAAAGCTGAATTTTCAGCATCATTACTCCAGTATTCAGTGTGGCATGATCCTTTAGAAATCATTCTAATGCTGATTTGATGCTGATGAAACATTTGACAACCTATAGAAACAAATGACATCAAATGACTTTTTTATATTTATGTATGTTTTTGTTTTATTCATCCATTTGTGTATTTGTAGGAGGAGGCAGAGATTCAGGCAGAGCTGGAGAGGTTGGAGAGGGTGCGAAATCTTCACATCCGAGAGTTGAAAAGAATAAACAATGAGGACAGCTCACAGTATGTACCGGCACTGATGACATCAGCCTCTGATCTCTTGTTTCCTTCTATTTTGTGTCATTTGAACTGGACATGGACTCCTCATTAACAGCAGTTTTATGAGTTTACTGACTGTAAAGGGCCCATATTCTACACTTTTGTAGCATTTTATAAAATGTCGTCTATTTATTTTTGTCGAAAACATCAATTAGTTTTACATGATTATTTTCCACCCATCATCACTTTTCCTCCTGTTTCTCTTCCTTTTTTTTTTTTTTTTTTTTTTTTTTTAATAAACCTTTCTCAGATTCAAGGACCATCCCACCCTGAATGAACGCTATCTGCTGTTACATCTGCTTGGGCGGGGTGGTTTCAGTGAGGTCTACAAGGTATCTTTACCTCTCATTTATAACAGAGCCTGATACATGCTGACCTTTGAGAAAGAAACGGATCATTTGACTCATCATTCTGCTCTTCAGGCGTTTGACTTAATTGAGCAACGGTACGCTGCTGTGAAGATTCATCAGCTCAACAAAAATTGGAGAGAGGAGAAGAAAGAAAATTACCACAAGTACGTTCCTCCTCTTTGATGCGGTTCAGGGAAATGTTCATGTTTTAAATACATCAGTGGCATGCTGTGCATCACCGCAAGACATAAAGTAGATTTCAGATTATGAATGTGAATGATATACTTTAACTTTATAGACAGGGTTGACATACTTGATTTGATGGAAAGGGAAATACATGTACAACCTTTTCAGTATGTTCAGCCAACAGAAAATTGGAAATATATCTTTCCAAAACATTCTCAATAGACAAAACAGTTCAGAAAACCCCAAAACATTCATTTTTAGAGCCAATTCTCCTTTTTTATGTGCCATTGATATGTGGCAGGCTTACAGGCTCATATTGTTGTGTGGGGACATTGTTATGTAAGGGTGTATTTCCATGCCAATTGGTATTCTGTACAGAACTTGAAATGTCTGGAAATTTAGTCCGTCTGTCTCTCATGACGCTGGTCGCCTGGGTCTCACCTCTGTTGCCCATGGTAACCTGTGCCTCTCTTCTCTGCAGACACGCCTGTCGGGAATACCGAATACATAAACAGTTGGATCATCCCAGAATAGTTAAACTGTATGATTACTTTTCACTGGACACAGACACGTGAGTTCCAGCCATACAAATTTCACCATTCAACTGTCAAAACACATCAATGAGGTGGTCGCAAGTTACATTAAGTTGTCTGTTTCCTGCAGGTTTTGTACGGTTTTGGAATACTGTGAAGGAAATGATCTGGATTTCTACTTGAAACAGCACAAGCTGATGTCTGAGAAAGAAGCTCGCTCTATCGTCATGCAGATCGTTAATGCTTTACGATACCTGAATGAGATCAAGCCACCCATAATACACTATGACCTCAAACCTGGTGAAGACACAATTCTCTTTCTCTTTTCACAGCTCTCTAATGCCCTGTTTCCACCTGGTATTAAGATGCGTTTTGGTCGATCGGATCACAAGTGGACGACACTAAATACAGGTGTAAACAGCGTCTAAAATGTTTTGAGCTTGTCAATTTTCAACCACTTCCAGAGGTAGTCAAAAACGCGTTTGACTGGATTGCTTTCATAGTGTAGACGCTCATGACCTCCTTTTCTCCGCCTATTGACCTAATGCGTAAACATTTTGGGAAGTGTGCTAGCCAGACGGGATTTAAACTTTGTCAGCTGAAGACCTAAATTTGGTTTGAAGACAATAAACGTACCAAGCAGAATGTTCTTACCATTCCTGATTTCTAACATGCACTCACAGCGTTCGGCCGGTCTTGTGACTGTCAGAGCAGAAACGAAAGCTGCTGCTTTCCGTATGTTTTTCCATCGTCTCCAGTCATGTTCATATGCAAATTGTGCAAGCTTATTTTGTCCATTAGGTTAAAAGATCTGAAAAAAATCAGGACAGAAGTGGTTGAAAGTGGACAGAAGAGACAGGTTAAAACACCAGGTGTAAATGGGAATGTCTCTCTCGTCTACTTGTGATCCGATAGATCAAAACGCATCTTAAAACCAGGTGGAAACACGGTGCATCACTCATACAGTATATGCAGACTGCTTGACTTTTTGCCTGTATATCACATGATCCTTCAGAAATCATTCATAGCTAATTTGATGCTCAAGAAACATTTCTAATTATCAATGTTGAAAACTTTTGTGCTGCTTAATATTTTTTTTTCATGATACTTTTTTTTCAGGATTATTTGAAAAATTGAAAGTTTAGAAGAACCAAATTTATTTGAAATAGATTTTTTTTCAGTATCTTTGCTATCAATTTAATGTAGCCTTGCTGAATAAAAGTATTAAAAGTATATATTAAAAAAAAAATCTTACTGACATCAAGCTTTTAAACCATAGCATATGTGAAGGGTATAACAAAGATAATCCAGTATAAGGAATGTATGTTCTTGTGTATTTATTTGTGTGTGTCTGTGGTTGTGTACAGGGAATATTTTACTGGTAGATGGAACTGCATGTGGAGAGATAAAGATCACAGATTTCGGACTGTCTAAAATCATGGACGACGACAACTACGGAGTAGATGGAATGGACTTGACATCACAAGGGGCAGGCACTTACTGGTAACACACTCAAAAATACACTCATATTTTGGCTTTTGCCTGTTAAAGTATGTAGCTCAGTTGTGTCTTGTTGTGGCTGTAAGGTACCTACCCCCTGAGTGTTTTGTGGTGGGTAAAGAGCCTCCAAAGATCTCCAATAAGGTGGACGTCTGGTCTGTCGGGGTCATATTTTTCCAGTGCCTCTATGGAAGAAAGGTGAGGAGCAATTCTCGGAATAAATGGGATAATATTATCAGTACCATTTACAAGATACAGAGTAATAGGGGAATGCCTGTCATTTTCCTCATTTCTAGTACATCTGTAATAACTAGGTCTTGTTATTACAAGATAGCATAACCATGCAAATTTGATTTGTTTTTGTTTTTTAGCCATTTGGCCATAACCAGTCCCAGCAGGACATCCTGCAGGAGAACACCATCCTGAAAGCCACAGAGGTTCAGTTCCCTTCCAAACCTGTTGCCAGCAACGAGGCCAAGGTAATCCGTAATATAATAATCCGTATATAATACTGATTGAAGATTTATGGGTGTTTGACATGACATGACATATCATAGCAGTTTCTGCAGTGACATGCTAAACTTCATCTGAAACAGTGGGTTCTGAACTCCAGTGCCTCCCCCGCTGTCCACAACAATATTCAAAAGCCCAACACTCCTAGTTTCTGTAAATTTAAATTTCAGATTTTATAAGTTGAAAGTTCTTCAGGGTTTCTGCTCTTTTTAACCAATGAATTTCCTTTTCTAGTCTTAAGGATTTTTAAAATGTTTTACACACAATTTTTATATTGTTTAAAAAATGCCCATGGTGTTTCTAAGATTTTATTAATTGACATGATTTTTCTAGGACTAGAAATCACACTTTTAAAAGTAGGAAATCTCCTATATCCAGGTTTTCCAAGAACTGTGTGTATCCTGGTTCTTCAAAGTGGTTGAAGGGGTGAATTTAAAATAAGAAACATTAAAGTTTAGATGTTTTAGCCTATTTTCTGTCTTATTTTAAATCACTTGAGGCCCCCTAGTGAACCCCGGCCACCACAGTTGTTATTAGCTGACATTAATTGAGACCATATGGAATATTTGTGCTTTCAATAATTTCTGTTCACTGAAAAGTGATTTTGAAAATGGTGAGAAATGGTTAGCAGTTACAGCACTTAAAACATCTACTTTCTCTTAAACATAAATGTAAACCTCAAATCTTTATGAAAAAATTTGCATGTCTCTGCTACTTGTCCATTATCCACATACAGTAGTGTTAGATTAGTAAAGCCCCATTCATCAGCCCCGCCAGTGACTCATTGCACGTTGGTAGTGAAGTCGATCATGGCCGTTCCAAGTGTTTTTGGTGTAATATTATTGGTAGGCTGCATGTGTCTTTAAAAATGTGATCACAAATGAGAGATATATATATTTATGGTAAAACTAAGATATTCTAATTTGACTAGGAATTAGTTTTATAAAAAAAAAAAAAGTAACATTCTGCTGTTGGAGAGTGTTATATAAACTACAGCAGTGCTTTAAATCATTAACCAGATCAAAATAAAAATCTTTTGTTGCCCCAATAATCAACATTATGCAGAGAAACTTAATATGAACTGCATCAGTAGTGAACTGCTCATATTGCATCATATAATCAACAATAACGGTCAATGTGTGAATCAAACTTGCTGCGACTGCCGAAATTAAATTTATATCCATGTGTTTGGTTTCAGATACATTATATAGAACTGTGAAATTGCTCATAAACTCTCTGTCCTGTCTTGTCTGCACTCAAATGGGTGAAGTTTGAGCTTCACTGACACATTCTTCACTCCTATTGGATGTTTCTCCCAAAAGTCTTTCCTCATTTGCATAAAATTAAACATTTCTCAACTTTGTGTCACTGGACTTGCCTTCATCCTGTCAGCAACAGTAACTATCACCCATATAGCTGGAATTCACCATTTCTCTGTTGAAAATGAACAGGATCATGTTGCTTTTTCGCTGTTTGTCGCTGCCGATGTGAACTGGGCTTAAAAACAGCATGAAATCAAAATTGACCCTATTTATTTTGTTACCCACATTACTAGTCTTGTGGTAAACAATTAATCTCTGCAAATTAATCCACAAAAACTTATTTTGTCTTCATAATCTTGAATCAAAATCTGAAAGTGTACTTCCCCTCTGGAAAGGCCTCCCAGTTGATTCCCAGAGGGAAAAAAAACAAGCCATGCCCTTAATTTTTCTCATTCAATATTCCAATTGGAAATATGTTAATATTTCACTTGGAAAATGTCACAATACTGAAGTAAACTCGGTTGAAATTTCCTGTTCACACAGACTTTAACAGACAACAGCTGTTTTAATATGTTGTATTGTATATTCAGGGATCCAATGCAGTATGGAAAAGTATGGGGGGGGGGGGAAAGAAAAGAAGAGTATAGAAAATATACACTGATGAGCCAAAGCATTATGACCACCTGCCTAATATGCTTTTGGTCCTTTGTGTGTTGCCAAAAGACCTCTGAAGGTGTCCTATGGTATCTGGCACCAAGACTTTAGCAGCAGATCCTTCAAGCCTTTCCACTACACTTCCAGGTGTACGAGGTGGAGCCATCATGGATCGAACTTGTTGGTCCAGCATATCCCACAGATGCTTAATCAGATTGAGATCTAGGGAATTTGGACGCTAGGGCAACACCTTGAACTCTTCATCATGTTCCACAAACCATTCCTGAACAATGTGTGCAATGTGGCAGGGTGCATTATCCTGTGGAAAGAGGCCACTTCCACCATTGTCATGAACGGGTGCACCTGGTTTCCAACAATGTTTAGTTAGGTGGCACATGTCATATTTATGTCCACGTGAATGGCTGGACCCAGGGTTTCCCAGCAGAACGTTGCCCAGAGCATAACACTCCCTCCATCGGCTTGTCATCGTCCCACAGTGCATCCTGGTGCCAGGACTCGTCAGACCAGGCAACCTTCTTCCATTGCTCCAAGATCCAGTTCTGGTGCTTGTGTGCCCATTGTAGGTGCTTTCGACAGTGGACAGGGGTCATCATAGGTACTCTGATAGATCTACAGCTACACAGAAGAGTGCGAAGCACTGTGTGTTGTGACACATTCCTCCCATAACCATCATTTAAAATTTTGTGTGACTTGTACCACAGTAGACCTTCTGTTGCCTCAGATCAGACGGGATAGCCTTCGTTGCCCTCATGCATCGATGAGCCTTGGGCGTCCAACACCCAGTCGCTGGTTTGTGGTTTGTCCCTCCTCGGACCACTGTCGGTAAATTCTCAGCACAAGCCAAGCCGTTTCAGAGATACTCTGACAAGGGCCAAATTTTTATGGCAAGGCAACTGGGTCAAAGTCACTCAGATCTTTATTGCTGCCCATTTCTCCTGCATCCAACAGATTGATTACAAGAACTGATTGTTTGCTTACCATCTAATCTACCCAGACCTTAATATGTGGGCTTGTTAGTAGGTGATCAATGATATTTGCTTCACTTGTGTCTGATCATAATGTTTTGGCTCATCAGTGCATGTTTCCAGACTATTGCCCCTGTTCTGATTTCTAAAATATAATTTCTAAAAATAAATGTATCATACGAGCAGAGGGAGCAGTCAGTCAGTGCAGCCAAAAGTTTAGTGATCATTTTACACAACCGAATGAATTCAAGGCACATATTTTCATTAAAAATCTGTCTTTACCACAAGCGAGTCTCTTGAACTTGACTAAATGAATGAGTGTGTGCCTCCATGTCACTCAAAACAGGAACAGATAAGGGAGCGTGCATACCTTGATACAGTATTCCAGCAATTATTTGCCAACATAATAGCATACATAGTTAGAATGTTTACAATTGGATTTTAAACCCATTTATTAGATGTTAAATATGGTCTGAAAAATCTACAAAGAATTTTGTCTGGAAAAGTATGGAATTTTAATGGAAAATGTAAAGGGTCTCTGTGAGAGCTGCTTGTATAATTTTCAAAAATGAATATACAAAGTCACGAGTCAGCCGAGGAGGAGCAAACGTGACTGAAGTTTTCACTGTTAAAGGAATATCATAAATTGCTGAAAACTATGTGACATACTAGTGTGTTTGACAAACCCTTTAATTGCTGTTGTGGCAAAGTCTCAAATTTTGATAATCAAAGGATATTTTCTTAGGCACGCATATTGTACAAAAACTGATGTTCTTCAGTTTTTCCATATGTAATAAATGGCATGTTACTGTTTTCTGTAGGCATTCATCCGCCGGTGTCTAGCCTACAGGAAAGAGGACCGGTTTGATGTGCACCAGCTGGGCAGTGACTCCTACCTGCTGCCTCACATAAGACGGGCCAGTTCATCAGGAACCCTGGCACCAAACTCTGCCTCCTACTGACAACTTGCACTGAGCACTCTGACTGACAGCCCAACTGGCCAGTGTCTGATCTCCCTACCCAAGAGCAGGGCGGGACCATTTCCAGGCAGCCATAAGGAAAAGAAGCTGGCTTCCTCAGCTTGAGGAAGTTCATGTTGAATTATTGTGCTTTTGCAGCAGCGAGATTTGGGTTTACTAAGAAAAGTGTTTCGAAAGAGAATGAAGAAAAATAAAGCATGAATATTTAGACATCTAGAGAATGTCACAATAAAGTCATTGAAGAAAAATAATGCCTTCTGAAGACTCAATAGGGCACAGCTACTGTTAAGTACTTTGAAATGTGACTGTTGTCATTTGGTTTTTCACATGGTTGCCTCCAAGTTCAAAGAGGAGAGACCTGGCAAACCACTATCAATTCCCACGGTCTCTGCTGGGTTTCAGTTAATTAAGGATTTCTTTGAAGAGCCTACATTCAGATTTACTGTAACTGGCGTGCAAAGGTTTCATTCTTCACTCTGTAGTAATGTTATGTGGTACAGACAACAGTGTTAGCTTTCCTTGCTTTGTTCAACTAGCTATGAGAATGTAATTCTAGCATACAGAGAGGCTACTGGCACACTAGGCCCAGGCAGCATACTAATGTTAAATGCACAAAATAACCAAATGTAGATGAATGGCAATGTACAGAATCCTATGCAGGACGAAATAAAAGAATCCCTTCTGGAGAATTCATGTATATTTGTTGTACAGGACCTTAATTTCAGATATTAACTTTCAGCAGATTCATTCTGTACAGAGGTTTAACATTTTGCCCTTTTTTTCTTGTAAATTTGGTTTCCTGGTGTGTTTTTTGATTTTGCTGCTTTGATGTTGCTCTTTTTCAAACCGCTGTAAACTTTGGGTATAAATTGTACAGTCCTGTTAAAAGAATTGCAAATAAATGCCAGGAAGCTCCATTTAGTGCATTGTATTTGGTTTAGTGATGTGAATTGTTGTTCTGACAACAGTCTGTAGCGCCACCCACTGGTCTTCTAAAGTAAAGCTCTATGCATGCATCAAGTCAGAATTTATCAAATGCAAAATACATGTTGGCAATGGCATTTTATTTATGTAAATTTAAAGTCCATTGTTTTCTGTGGGGTAAGATAAGCCAAACCTGTACTTAGTAAATTTTAAAGTGTCCATCATATATCAATCTATACGTAGTGAAAAGGTGTTTTTGTGCTAAAGACATGTTTTTGCATATAATTTTTTATACATGGCAGTTATGTTTGTCATTATGTCAAACATGTTGGTGTCTTAACATAAAAAAAAAAAATCACGATTAGCAAAAACAAAACAAAAAAATGCTATAGGGCACCATATATATAGGGCTTGTCCACACTTCACACTCCAAAATACATTCAGTCATTTCCGCTGTTAAAAGATTCCCTGAACTTGTTGCCCCACCAGTGGGGCTTGATGTCATACTGGAATGTGCCATTAAACAGAATTATGCAAAGAAAACCACATTGAGGGATGCTTAAAGTATGATCAGCCTTGCATAACTCATGGCTGATTTTTAACACATTAGTTTTATTTTTATAGATTGTGTCTTAAACCCTGTTTTCAGATGAGGCTTAAACCTAGCCCCAGACTAAAATGCATGTTTGAGCTGTTTTAACTGAAAGCAACTTGCACTGACATCTTAAAATATGTCAGTGCCAATGTTTTGTCTCAAGATGCACACCATTTTTAAGGCATGTTTATAAAAGCTACCTAAATATCCTAACTGAACTAAGGCCTAATCCTGGCTTAATCTCAACCCTGTTTGTGAAATTGGGCCAAAATAAATTAGTCAAAAATTGCTTAGACAGTACCATATAATAGAGACCAACCAGATACTAGATACACTCTTAATAAAGGTTTAAAAGGGAGACAAATTGTATGTTGGCTTGACAAGGTCTTTTCTTAAAGTGTAAAATAATTGGAAGATTAGGAAATAGATAGTTGGGTGTTCTGGGTAGTTGCTCAAGTGTTGCAATGCTAGGATGTTCTGGGTAACCTTCTGTAATGCCCACATGCAGACATTCCCATCTCTTAAGAAGGCTTAAGTCTCAGTGCTTTTTTTTTTTTTTTTTTTTTTTGCTCTAAACTTGAGGCCCTAAAACTTGTGATTTTTATTTCATCCAAGTAGTTTACATAATATTAATAAATTCTTCTTGATGTAGTAATGATAGACCTACTCTAATAAGCTCAGAGACATTTAGAATTTGATGAAGTGTTTAATAGACAGTGTCTTGGTGCCTTAGATAGTGATATTTTTTTTATTAGGGGTCCAAGCACCAAAGCTTTAATAGAGAATGCGCAGTCGTGTACAGCAATTATGACCAACAGCCAAGGTCAGATTTTTTAAATAATACATTACGGTTTGTTTTTCACCAAACCCTATACTGTACCCCCAAACAGTTGGAATATATACGGAAAGTGTCACATGGTATCATTGTGATACTTTTGCATTGATGCTGGTCGCTATTCACTGCCATAATATGGAGTGCAAACATGGCTTTTTTTTTTTTAAACACTCTCCTTTTGTGGTCCAAAAAGAAAGAAGGAACTACAGCATTAGAACAGCACCAGGGTGATTAAATGATGACTTAAAGACATTGCAAACACTGACATTCATGACATTCGTACAGTGCTCAGCGTAAATGAGTACACCCCCTTTGAAAAGTAACATTTTAAACAATATCTCAATGAACACAAAAACAATTTCCAAAATGTTGACAAGACTAAGTTTAATATAACATCTGTTTAACTTATAACATGAAAGTAAGGTTAATAATATAACTTAGATTACACATTTTTAAATTTTACTCAAATTAGGGTGATGCAAAAATGAGTACACCACACAACAAAACCTACTACATCTAGTACTTTGTATGGCCTCCATGATTTTTAATGACAACACCAAGTCTTCTAGGCATGGAATGAACAAGTTGGCGACATTTTGCAACATCTATCTTTTTCCATTCTACACGAATGACCGCTTTTAGAGACTGGATGCTTGATGGAGAGTGATGCTCAACTTGTCTCTTCAGAATTCCCCATAGGTGTTTGATTGGGTTCAGATCAGGAGCCACTGAATCACTTTCACCCTGTTCTTCTTCAGAAATCCAGCAGTGGCCTTAGATGTTGTTTACGATCATTGTCATGTTGGAAAAGTGCATGACGACCAAGGGCACGGAGTGATGGTAGCACCTTCTCTTTCAGTATAGAGCAGTACATCTGTGAATTCATGATGCCATCAATGAAATGCAGCTCCCCGACACCAGCAGCACTCATGCAGCCCCACATAAGGACACTGCCACCACCATGTTTCACTGTAGGCACCATGCATTTTTCTTTGTATTCCTCACCTTTGCGACGCCAAACAGTTTTGAAGCCATCAGTTCCAAAAACATTTATCTTGGTCTCATCACTCCAGAGTATGGAGTCCCAGTAGTCTTCATCTTTGTCAGCATGGGCCCTGGCAAACTCTAGGTGGGCTTTTTTGTGCCTGGGCTTTAGAAAAGTCTTTTTTCGTGGACGGCACCCATGCATGCCATTCCTCTGCAGTGTACGCCATATTGTGTCACGGGAAATAATCACCCCAGTTTGGCTTTCTACTTCTTTAGATAACTGCAGTGAACGTGCATGCCGATTTTCTTCAACCCTTCTCATCAGAAGACGCTCCTGTCAAGGTGTTAACTTCCGTGGAGGACCTGGATGTCTCTGTGACACCCTTTTATAGTCAACTGTCTGTGTGACACCTGTGTAATGAATAATTAGACTCACCTGTGGTTGAATTCTTGTTAAATTAGACATTTGTGGTCTAAAATTTAGCTTAGCTCCAGAGACTTTCAGTGGGGTGTACTCATTTTTGCATCACCCTAATTTGAGTAAAACTGAAAATTTTGTTCTCTAAGTTATATTATTAACCTTACTTTCATGTTATAAGTTAAACAGATGTTATATACCTGTAAAACTTAGTCTTGTCAACATTTTGGAAATTGTTTTTGTGTTCATTGAGATATTGTTTAAAATGTTACTTTTCAAAGGCAGTGTACTCATTTACGCTGAGCACTGTAGAATTATGTCAACACTTACTCAAGCATGCCGTCAAGTCTAACTAGCAGAGTCTCCACCGTCAGAAGCCTGTAGGAGGACACTTCACGACCTTCCCTGTAGTCCCAGGCAAACAGTTTGGTCCAGCAGCACAGCAAACTCTGGATCGCAGCATTCAGATGAATAAGACCAGACCGCACTTGGCAGACCTAAGAGGAGCTCCATCCTTTCATTTTTGACAAAAGTGGGAAGTGTCCTACCCACTCTCAACCTTTTGCATATTCAGGCGCTGCTCACAGGAGCCAACCAAAGCATCTAGACCAACCTGTTCAAGGAATCTAGACCAACTCTTAAGCATAGGGACATCTATTTCAGGCTTTAAGAGGTAGGGCATCATGTCAGCATCGCCCCAGGGAAAATAAAGGCCAGGGCTTTCATTTCCAGGCTTCAACCCACTGCTTCCTCTTGTTCTCCCTAACAGAGAAATCCAGCCCGTTGGGTCAGGATACGTTAGCACATTGTGGATGCTCCTAATGGCACTGAATTGGCCTAAAAGACCATGGTTCCCAATGTTATTTAGGCTTCTCAAAGGGGAATCTTGGAGCCTTCCCAAGAGACGGGACCTTGTCCTTGAGCTACAGGGAGAGATTTGGCACTCAGACCCAGATCAGCTTTTTGTCAAACGTTACACAGCCTCCTCTCTCATAGTGGAGCAGAGAGGAACACCGCACACACAAACATGTCACCTCACTAAATTTACAAGACATCCATATTCCTTTTATGATTGACAGCTACACCATGACATCATTGACAGCTACATCATGGTCTCCGTGTTGTACAAGACACTAAAAACTTGTGCATGTTATTCTAGAAACCTCCATCCTTAAGTTATGTTGTAATGTGCTCTGAAGGACTTACTGAAAGATGGTGGCTCCAAACACTGTTGCCAGGCTCTCAGATGTCTTGACATTTAATGACTCTCAGTAGCCACACAGGACAGGAAGAACAGCAGGTAACAGGGGACTTTATAATATTCTTCTGGAAGACTGCTTGGGATCGTCCTCAGAGCCTAATTCAGTACTCCCTCTTTGGAATCTGTGAGATAAAGAATTCAAGAAGATTCAGTCAGATTTAATGTTTGCAGCATGTACCCAAGATTTAAACTCATCACCCCAACTTCACTTACCCCTGAATACATTCAGCAGTTGTCTTGTGTGTCTCTGGAATCCGCCAGGCAATCACCAAGCAATTAAATTTTTAATAAATAGGCCAGAGTAGGAATATCCCCACTGTCAAACTCCAGAACCTTTCCTTGATCAAAACTTTTACTCAGAACTTTCACTGAGATCTAATACAAACACATTTTAAAAATAAAATCTCTGCACAGAAGTGAAAAACACTGAGAAACACAGTCAAACGCACTTACACAGTACTCACCATGTTTCTTCACAAAGTCCACTATGGGTGTGAGCACTAGAGGAAGCCCCTGCCTCATCTGTCTGCTCTTCCTCAGACTGATCAGTGGCAAGCTAAACACGGCTTTGTGTTTCCACCTGCACAAGGCAAATGTTCAGAAGAAAAAATATATGGAAGATTCAGTGTGAGAACTGTACTGTTGTCACGGGTGTGTGCAGACAGGAAGACGAAGACACAGAAAAATAAGATTCCAGCATGAACTTTACTAAGAATAATACAACAGGTAGCAATCCAAACAGGCAAGGGTAATACACACCACACATTAACGTGACCAGACACCAGACAGAACACAGGCAGGAACATAAATACACAGTGATGATTGACAAATGACGCACAGCTGTGGTGAATGAGTTAGTGTCCATAGTGACTGATGAGTGGTGGCAAATGAGAACAGGTAACACATGTGACTAACGAAAACAAACAGAAGATCCATAAAATTGAAATTAAACTGAACAGAACATGTAACAACTGTAAATATGAAAATGTGAGTTTACAAAAAGCTTTCTTTGTATAAAAGCTTTTTTTGTTTAGTCAACATTTATTTGTTATAGTGTTTCTCCATATAAAACCAATTTATAGCTGTTGTTTGTTAATTATAATACTTGAACAATGAAAACAAGACAAGTATGCTAATGAATTTCATAAAAATGTTATGAAGTTGTGCTAGTAAGAGCTGTGCTCTCAACTCAAGAGGCACTCTAGCGACTGACACTAGAGACTGCAGTCTTTAGCCTCCTTGTTAGAGCGCCCATCTCCCATGCCGGTGGACCCGGGTTTGAGTCCTGCTGAAGCAGGAGGTTTGAACCAGAGGGGTTATAGAAACAATGGCAGAAGGTTGCCTGGTCTAAAAAATCACATTTTCTTTTAGATCAGGTGCATGGCCGGGCATGTGTGCATTGTTTACCTGGGGAAGAGATGGTGGCAGGATGCACTGTGGGAAGAAGGAAGGCCGGAGGAGGCAGGACTGGGAAACCTTGGGTCCTGGCCTTCATGCTGAGGTTATTTTGACCTGTACACCTACCTAAAAATTGTTGCAGACCCCTTCACCCCTTCATCGCAATGATGTTCCCTGATGGTAGTGGCCTCTTTAAGCAGGATAATGCACACTGCACACATTGTTCAGGAATGGTTTTAGGAACATGACAAAGAGTTCAAGGTGTTGCCTTGGCCTCCATATTCCCCAGAACTTAATCTGATTGAGCATTTATGGGATGTGCTCACAACCTACAGGACTTGAAAGATCTGCTGCTAATGTCATGATGAGAGACCTAAAAGGTCTTGTGGAGTCCATGCCTCGACACATCAGAGTTGTTTTGGCAGCACAAGGGTGACCTACACTATACAGTAGTGGTTTTAGGCGATAGTGGTTTTAGTAGGCAGATGGTTTTAATGTTGTGGTTGATCATTGTGTTTGCGAGTCGTAGGCACAGAAAAAAAAAAAGTGACGAGAAACAAATATAAGACATTTCATTATTGCATAAAATATACTTCTATATAATGTATAAAATTATAACAAGACCTATAATATATAAAATAATAACATATTAATATTTTACATATCAGTCATTTTATTCCCACCACACTGAACAATTTGGTCCTGATTTTATCAGAGAAAAATCACATCTGTGAAACTTATAAGCAAACACGAAGTACCCTCTGTGCTTTTGTTATTTCTACTGATTGCTGTTCACGTGAGACCTCACCTGGCCCAGAGCCAGATGAGCCAGGCCTCGTCAGCAAGCCATGCACAACTTCCTCGATCACAACCTAATCAAATTAACAGCGCACCTTTTTCGTCATTTCTTCATTCAACACAGAAGATATTGATTACAACTTCAGCACCATCGGACCGAACCATCAAGAATTTCTCCTGAGACTGCATATCCGGACGCTCCTCAACAGCTAAGGCAATTGCAAGTGTAACAGAGTTGTACATATACATTGTGTGTCTCCACTTGCTGAATATAAATAATAAGAAGTTAAATAATCACACTGGAAGATCATTGGACAGAATAAAGGATAACAGGGCTTCCTATTGGCTGGCTGGTTCTTTTTACTGTGTGTGCCCTCTATTGCACTTATCAGTTTGTGTGTGTAAGGCCAGCGGTAAGTCATGTCATTGAAAGCTCGGTAATTGTCAATTAAATGTGTGATATATTAGCGGCAACAACATATATATTTAATATTGAGAAAAGTATTGGATGCTGAAGAGTGTGAAAAATGTGTTTTATTGTAGCGCCAGCACGAGTTGTCGTATATGCTGGAATGGGCCTACATGAACTCACTCTGTTACTTCTGTTTTCTCAGGTACATGTTTTGATTTTGTAAGAATACATTATTTTGAACCATGGGTTGTATATTTTGAAGTTGTTCAACTCGATTGCACTTATCAGTTTGTGTGTGTAAGGCCAGCGCGCCAGCACGAGTTGTCGTATATGCTGGAATGGGCCTACATGAACTCACTCTGTTACTTCTGTTTTCTCAGTAAATAAATTGATTGGGGCACTATAATTTGAAGAACGAGCTTTATTGAAACACAACGCAAGGAGGAAAAAGAGACCAGTTACACAAGTATCGTACATTTGAACACTAAACAACGATTTAGTATTAAGCTGTTAACCCCTTTTTTAACAAACGTGCTTTATAGTGAGAATCTGATGGTTCTCGTAGCTTGATAAATGACTCTTTTTATACCTCCATTCCTCTGTTATGCTACGGTTTCATTTACTTCCACTTTCTCATTTCCCATGTATGCGTGATTTGTGTATGTGTTTGTTTAGATTAGTTATGTGTTCTTGATTTAGTTAACTAAAACTTTTGTGCACATTCTTGTGAGTTGATTCTGATCTGCTTATAAACCAATGTCAATTTAACGATTATGATGACAGCTAAATGCTAAGAAAGAGTTATTTTTCTGTGGCCATGGAAAATATCCTTTCTGAAGAGTTGATAGATTAATACTGAGTGTTTGCTGGACGAACAGATTAATTGATTGTTATATTAATTCAGCTACATGAAGCTAATTCGATTAACTGATCCAAATATTTATAATGAATTATAATGAGTTATGATTAATTATTCATATTTTTTCTTTTGAACTAATTTGCTACGGCAGCATGTGTTTTTACTGTACATACCATTGAGATAGTTACTTACTTGTTAATTACAAGTTAATTACTTTTGAGCTTTTAATTACTGACCAGCAGACTATCGACCATAAGAAGTGCCCCATTATACAGACTCAAACTCTGGACCAAACAAATAGCTTCTGAAGCCTGTAGATAATCTGTACAGAAATATAAGCATCATATTGCAGAGCCAATAACAAATGCTTGAGGAAATGATGATGCTTTTCAAAGAGGTCCCATTTCAATAATAAATCTTATTTTACATAACTGATTAGGCATGGATAATGATGCAGTAATCATTATGAATGATTGCTGAATGAATAATCAGTCAAGTATGGTTAACAGTATAATTTATAAGGACTGCACAAGACACCCATATGCAGAGGTTAATGTATTAACGTTGTACTGATTACACTGCGTTAGAGAAAGTGATTTAGGAAGGAACAAATAAAGGAGAGAACGACAGGGAAACAAACTGGCAGCAGTGCGACCGATTTTTGTCAATATCATCATTGTTTCAATTGCAGGGTTCAGCACAAAGTGGCTGTCAGTATTTATCAGGTGCAGACAGTGACAGAGAAAATGAATGGGCTAGCAGCTGCAGATTGGACCACTTGAGGGCGCTGGAGCGCCAACTTGAAGAGATGTTGGCTGTTTCTGAAATGGAATATAAGCTTATGGCTTGCTGCATACTGCGCAGTACACAATGATGCCTGCTGTTTTTTAGTAGTAAGTGCCATTATTCCACTATAAACGCTGTAAAAAGTACAGCATTCCTGTCACATGACCTCACCTCACTATAGCATCTGTAATTCAGGGAGTGGCTTTCAGTTATTACAGATTTTCACCTACTGGCTTTTATTATAAGCCATTACCATAATATAATTTTAAATCAAAAAGTCAATTAGCAAAAGGACCAAGTCTCTTTATGTACTACAGATAGCAAATTTTAAAGCACTTCAAATCCAATCTGTGACTCACTAACCTGGTTAACACTACTAACACTAACCAGTAGTAGTGCTGTCTGAGACACAGTGATGGTGTCAGATGGTAATGCCAAGTTACTTTGATATATGTACACCATGATACTGTTTCATGGTATTCACATGATACCCAAAGGGACTTCAGAGAATATCAAAGTACCTATAGGTTATTGTAAAAACAGACATTAATTGTAAAGAGGTTTCACAACAGTCTATTTTGGTTTGGATGGTTATCATATGAAATGGTAAAAGCGTATTTGTGTGCAAGCTGCCTTGTGTATAGGGGGTGTCAAGGCAGAGCAGACGGCTCGTATTTCTCAGTCTACTGCCCATAGTCTGCACAGCACACCTGAGACGTGTGTGTGTGTGTGTGGGAACAGAGCCAAGCTTATTCTTTCCAATGCGGCTCCAAGTTTAATAATGCTTGTAATTGGAATTGATAGGTGAAGAAGAGCTATGCTAAGACTGTGAAGGTAATGTGAGTAAGTGTGAACTCCTTTGGCGGCTTTCCACAAGGTTCCAAAAAGCTTGTCCATTTGGCATTATGGAGAAATAACATTTACAGGTATACCAGTATATTTCAAACAGAAAGAGAACTAGTAGATGAATTTAAAATGAGTTTTGTTGTGTTTAATTAAAGTTATATACAACTACCATTACTCTAAAAAAAAAAAAGAAAAAATCCATAATTTCCCATATAATTTTATGTCCATATTTCATTATCTTGTTATTTCAGCAAACTTTTTTTTTTTACCTTTTTTGCACAATATTAGTTTGAATTGGTTAACAGTGTTTCCATGAGAAATCTGTCATTTTAAAGGGTTAGTTCACCCAAAAATGAAAATTCTGTCATTAATTTAAACATAAATATGTTTAAAGAGGTAAACAATGAGCAAACCTGCTCCCATGGAGGGCTGGAAACACTTCACTGCTGTGATCACTCAGTAAAACTCCTGCTCTGGGTTAATAATGTGAGAAGCGAGGAGTGACAGAGGAGATTGAGTGACAGAGGCTGGATATAAGATGAGACACCGAGTTTCTTTTATCTGCCTTTAGGCAAAACACTTTCATTTACAGCAGAGAGCTTTCTTGAAAAGCTGTCTGAAATCTGCCACAAGAAGCGGTTTGGATAAGGTAATGGTGCGTTTTGTAGTGATTGCATTTCGAATAGTGAGTTGCATTAAATGCTGCAGCTGTGTCACAACATTACATCCAATGGCTGTGAAATTCAAAGATAATCCCTGTGAAATGGGCTGGAACATGGAAATTCAGCAGCTTATGCAGTCTAATGAGTGGTATGGCACAGTCCTGGCTTTTTATGTTACAACGAATGATGATTTTCCACAGTGCTTTGATTCTGTTCCTCATGCTGGACCATGTCTATGAAGGAACTGACCCAATGACACCCCGTTTTCTCTTCAGAGAAAACCATAATAACATAGAACACTGCATTCACTGGAAGTGCCAATCATTTTTAAGGGATGCTCTATTCACTGCTTATGTGGCAAAACCTCAATATTACAAGATGAACATTGATTAAATTAAACTTTTCACTTAATTTCTTGTATGGATAATATAACTTGTAACGAAAAAATGTCATTACATATACAAAACAAAATTCAGAATACTAGCATTTCCACTAGTAGTCTCAGACTTCACCACATATTTATGTGTGAATAGAACAATGTTGTAACACAACATAAACGATTCATAAGTGATGAACTTTACACATTTATTGAACTGAACTGAATCAACATTGAACTGACTTGAGCTGAATAATGACACTATTCCCTTCTTTAGACCTGCTTTCCAGCAGAATTTGAATTTGTCTATTATATGATGAAGTTTGCATTATTGATTCTGATATTTTCTTATTACAGTGAAACTGCTTTGAAACAATCTGTGTTGTATAAAGCACTATATAAATAAAGGTTAAAGTAAAAACACTTGGTCCAGTGTTCTGTTTGGTGTTACATGTGATAACCTTCATTCCCTTCGTTTATGAATAAACACAAAATAAATCAGCGTTTTTAAAGCTGAGTGTTTATTTGTATTGGTGACAGTGAACAGCAATATTGCACATATTGCAGGCCATTTAAAATGCACATCTTTTGATTAGTAAACACTCAGGGCCTTCAATGTAGAGATCTTTAGCTTTACATCTACAGTGCAGACTGAAGAAAGCATAGCGTACACAAAATATTAGCATAGTTTGTTGATTCAGGAATGTGTAATTGTGTTTGGCATATACCGAAGAAATGAAACCTTATTACTAATACTACAAATAGCAGCTAATAAAATACATTTCCTTTTCTGGATTGACATGTTGCTGTGCTTCTCTCTTAACCAAATAAACACTTAGACTTTAATGTTAGCATTCTTCCTTCCCTTTTTTAAGTTGGTTGTATACCATTTACTGCAGTATGGTTGGAAAATGCTCTGTTATATTGATATCATAACATTCATTTTTTAGACTAAGTTAGATACACTATATGGCCAGAGGCAATAATGTTGAGTTTGGCAAAGTTGTTTAGTGGGGTTCACGTCTGGGCTTTGTGCAGACCCGTCAAAGTCTTCCACAATGGACTTTGTAAACCATATTTATATGGACCCTGTTTTGGCACCAACATTTCTCTAGAATGTCATTATGAAGTAGCATTAAAATGTCTTCACTGGAATTACTGGAACGACCAAACCCATTAATTAGAATCAACATACTTTTGGCCATATAGTGTAGTTACTTAAGTGTTGACTGACAGTGAAATATAATTTTTGTTCCATGTCTTTGGTTAATAAATGAATGAAAATCTCTAATGCACTGTTTTAGACAATACAGATAAATATTGTCTCTCAAAATACAAATGAAAATACTAGAGGAGTAATCTCTGTCACACAATTATTCTTGTGATATAAATAATATCTCATCAAATATCCCTATTTAATCTTTACCACTATTCAAACATTTCTTACTGTAAAACTATGTGATATATGTTTGTCACAAACAATCACAATTTGCACAAAGAGTCATAAATTCTAAAAACACAGCGTGTCAGTACAGTACTTGGTACAATGGTACACACTTCAATTAATCTTCATTACATAACAGCTAAGAATTAATGCATTTGACTGCTGACTGTCCAGGAGGCTATTAGATGGTGATAAAGTACAGTATATTCCAAAACTCTTATTTTTATTGAGAATTCAGACCAGTTTTGGATTTTGAAGGAAATGTTCCTGGTTCAAAAGTTATGCACTATTTCCACAGAAAATGATTTTGATTTGTCTCTCAGCTTGTACATAAATGTTGCGTTTAAATTAATGTACTTATAATAGAACTCTCTGGGGCAAGACATTCAGGTTTTAAAGCACAAATTTAAACCTATTATTTTTTGTTAATGTGCTTATCTTAATCATTCTGTACAAAACTGTGTGATATTTGAGCTGCAAGTTGTCTAAATCATATTTCTGTCATGACAACTCTCTGAGTGTTTGGCATGGTAATGGATATGACAATGTTGATATGTTTGGTCTTGGCGGAATAGATCTGCTACGCTGCCGCTGCTTTTATTGCTGCTGCTGCTGCTGCTGTTGATTATTGCTGCTGCTGCTGCTGCAGAGCAAATACGGGACTTGCTACTGCCAATACATACATGACACGCTGCTATGAGCAAGTAAGACATGCTGCTGCTGTACAATATAACGTACATGAATTACCCGTAGCAGATCTATACAGGTGGAGCTGGGGAAGGTGGAGGGTTTCTGAAGCGCGCTGCACTGCAAAGGCAATGCTACCAAAGTATTTGAAGGTTGAGCACGCAAGCTCATTGGCTACTGATACAGCAGGAACCAATCAGCTCTGTCCTAGAGATAATGTGATTACGAGCAGGTTGAGTTAAAGGACCTATTAGCCTGTGCCATCTAGAGTTTCATGACAGAACTTTGTATTTGTGACTATATTTTTAATGCAGTGTGGTATTATGATTCCCAATGTAATGCCTTGCTCCTTATATTTCCATTGTAAAAGCTATACTGTAAGCACAATTATTGTTTCTTTGTACAAAGTGATGGACAAATTATTTCTAACTTCTGTGGTAATCAACCTTGAATATTCCTTTAATGTACAGTTGTGCAGTTTACAGTGAGTATAATATTTCCAGTTAAAAGAAAAAACAGAACAGAACACAACAGACAGACAACTGGGATAAGGGAAGAGGAGAAGACATATAATGTCATAGGATGAAAATCTGGTCCTTCATTATGAAATTATAGCTCAAAGAGCTCATCACCTCTGCATTCTGGAATGTCCAATTTCTCAGTGGAACATTGTAGAATATCTGAGAGGTTCATTATTCTAGAGCACTTCGCTGGTCTAATACTCTGGAATGTCCAGCTTATACAAAACTTCAGAATGTCTTCTCAATTTCCTATATTCCTACAGAATCTACTAACGTCTACTGAATTTTCACCCGGTGCACTCTATAAATCTTGTCCCAGTCTTTCTATCTCATCAATCAGGAAGTCAATGTCAGACCTGGTTACAGCTGGATTGGAGATGACCATTCTGAAGAAGTTGACCTTATTACCCTGAGGCTGGTAGCCCACCATTGTTGTCCCACACTCCATCATCAGTGCCTTGATCTTGGGGGCAACCTAGATAAAATTCACAAGACAGAAGTTTAATACTTGTACAGTATTATGAATACATGTAAAGTATTTTGTTGTACAGTATTATGGTAACCTTGCTAAATAAAGTGAGTTCTTTGTAGTGATATATGTGGCGTACTGGTCAAAAGTTTGGAATATTTATAATTTTGTCTTATGCCCATCAAGGAGGAATTTATTTGATTAAAAATACAGTAAAAAACAGCAATATTGTGAAATATGTTTACAATTTCAAATAACAGAAGACACTGAAAATTCAGTTTTAAAATATAATAATATTAAAATAGAAAAGAGTTCTTTTAAACTGTAATAATACTTCACAATATTGATGTTTTACTGTAATTTTTATTAAATAATGCAGGCCTGGTAAGCAGAGACTTCTTTCAAAAACATTTAAAAAATCGTAATTAATACAAACTTTTGACACAACTAGTGTTGTCACGATACTGGAATTTCCAACTTCAATACGATACCTTGAAAAATACAGATATACGATACAATTTTCTATCGATACCACAAGGAAAACTGCCATATATACCACAATACAGATATTTTTATTATCTCATTTTTATTTTTTTATTTTTTTTGGTGATAATTTGATTAATTTTGTTGCAATAGCTTACACACAAAGGCTTTATTTGAAATTCTGAACTAAATTTACAACAGCAACAAAAAAAAAAAAAGACAAATAAACAGTCAGTCATAAAATAAGAACAAATAAACTGCAAAGGATAGCACAAATAAATACGACAGAATAAAGATACAAAGGAAATAAGCACAAATAAGCAGTTTTTCAGGTGGGTCTAATAGTAGTATTCAAGTAAGAAATACTATAATAATCAAATAAAGTAATCAAATGTAAAATAACACTGGATATTCTTAATTGTAAAAAAAAAAAATTAAATTAAATACAGATGAATGCTTACAAATTAAATTTACAAAAGTTATTCAGTCAAGAGCAGTGAGTGATTTTGTCTCTCTTTTGTTCTTTGATTAACATGACAGACAGCAGCAGGGAAATTAGGCTGCTGTCACTTTAAGAGCCTATGCACGGATCCAATATACTGTTACACAACATTTGTTTTCTCAACCATTTACGTTCCAAAACTGACTGTTTTTACCTGAATACTCGCCAAGACTGGTATTTTGACAATTTTGTGTGTTTTTGAAGCCATTAAGCCAGGAAAAAAACAACTCAATTTGGTACTCGTGAGCTGTTTGAGAGGTGGCTTTATGTGCGCCCCCCTTATATAGATCAGTGGTGTGCACGCTTTTGGTGTGAGTGCAAAACCTGCGGGGATTATGTAAAATGATGTGCAAAACAAGCACAATTCAACCAGAGAGAATGAGACAAGTAAGTGAGAGGAGGCAGGTGTGTGTCAATTCGCCGTTGGAGAGAAGAGAGAGAGAATGTGCAACTGGTATCGGTGTATCGATACTGCAGTATTGATACGTATCGAAATATCGATATTTTTGATGACACTATAGTGTACACATTTGTATTTTATTAGTTTGTGTATATAAGAGGAGGAATGAGTCTTTGAGTATCATCTCACCTTATGAAGCCGTTGTCTTTTCTCCTCTCCATCTGGCAGGAGTCGCAGGCTTGGAGGAATGTACCAGAAACACACATTGGTGTGCTGTGGCTAAGAAACAGACAGAAAGACAGCATAGCATTTAAAATTTTACATTTGTCAAAGTACTCTTCGAACAAATTATACATTTGTGAATCATAATAAATTGCTACATTCTTTGCTTCTGTGCACTGTGAGTGTTCATTTTCAACATCTCTAAGGTCATCTAAGATCTGGAATATACTCTACACAAGTACATGAACGTAAACACTTTGAGTAACACAAATGCGATTTCATGTATTGGTGCATTCTGAAATGTGTCAGAATGCAAATCATAATGCAATGCAAGTATGTGCTGCATTCTCAGCATTGCCATGAGGGGCAGTATAGAGATGTAAACTTCTACAGTCTTCTTCTGTTGTCAGTTTTCTCTTCCAGGTCAACTACTGTCAGAGCAACAGTTTGAAGAGACGTTTTTGATGTTAGTTAAACCTGAACCACATGAGCAATGTGTTACAGGCCCTTACCAGATTGTAGAACATATGAGCCATGATGTGGCTCAGACTAGTAACAGACACCTTGACTCTGAATAGTACTAGAGTATGTTATTATTAACAGTGGTAAACTCTGTTGTTTTTTCACTCACCTCCCCTTGAAACACCATCTCATATCCTTCTCGGTTCTTGATCTTGTGGTAGAGATACTCAGACAGCTCCAAACATCTGTCGATGTGTTTCTCAAAGCCAATAGTGCCCTGTTAAAGATGAACGATCCATAACATGACAGCTGATATTCTACACAAGCATCTTATGTTGGATTGACAATGATTCACTACATGACAATACAGTACCCATCCATCCATCCATCCATCCATCCATCCATCCATCCTCCCACCACCATCCATCCATCCATCCATCCACCCATTCATCCATCCAACCATTCATTCATTCATCCATCAGTCATCCAACTGTTCACCTATCCATCTATCATCCGTTCATCCATCCAGTCATCCATCCATGCATCATTCATCCATCCAACCATTCATCCATCCATCCATCATCCATCATCCATCCATCCATCCATCTATCCAACCGTTCATCCATCCATCCAGCCATCATCCATCCAACCGTTCATCCATCCATCCAGCCATCATCCATCCAGCCATCATCCATCCATCCATCCATCCATCCAACCGTTCATCCATCCGACCATCCATACATCATCCATCTATCCACCATTCATCCATTATCCGTCCAACCGTTCATCCATCCATCCATCCATTCATTCATCCATTTATCATCCATCTATTAGGGGCGATGTCTACCAAATTAGCATTGGACGATGTCTACAGTGAACAACAACAACACTAACAGCCCAACCCTACCATCCATCCATCTTTCCATCTATTCATTCATTCATACATCCATCCAACCAACCATTCATCTATACATCCATTCATCCAGCCATCATCCATCCACCATTCATCTATCATCCATCAATCCATTTGTTTGAGTAATTCATGAGTAACACATTATCAGACACTGAGCTTCACTGATCTCATGAATGTGCACACACACCTTTGACTTCCACATGAGCCAGAATTTGAAGATGTCTACATGGCGGCCACACTGTATGGCCTTGTCCCCCGTGTCATAGTTGACATCATACTGTTTATCTGGCTGAAAGAGATATCCAGCACACATGGAGTTGCAGTCCTGTAGTAGACCCTGTTAAACACACACACATGAACACAGTGAGATAGCAGGAGCTGTGAGCAGAGATGAACATAATCATGTCAAACTGTCCTGTCTATTGCTCTTTTACTTTCTTGTCTTTTGAAAATTTCATTTCTATTCAGTTTTCTTTGTATTCTTATTCTTTCATTAAATTTTACTCCATTCTATTACTATTTAGACTCATTCATTCCACCACCCCCATTTCTGTCTTTCTCTCTTACCTTCTCTCGGACCAGAATGGCGGAGCACTGTAGTGGAACACCCATCATCTTGTGTGGGTTCCATGTGACAGAGTTAGCTCTGCAGAAACAGTACTGATCAGAACACGGTGTTGGCACACAGTTTAGTTGGTTATAGAGGCAAGAACATAGTAGCGTATGTACTTAACAGGGGTGTAGCAACCATTATAACATTTAGTAATGTCTAAGTCTGCCCCTCCCATTTTGGGAAATCTTTATATTGCAATTTCATTTTGCTTGACTGCAGTGCAAAGATAAGCAGGCTCATAAATCCAAGGAATTTAGGACCAAGCAGAAACCTCTACTAACTGGTTGAATCAGCAGTGGACAGCTCTTGTGAAATGAGTTCTTATTACAGTAACAGTATACTTAAGTGTGTACTGAATGTAATGTTTTTGGACAATTAATTGCATGTTAATTGCAAATAAATTGAATGTAGTTTAAAAGAATTATATTAAATGCAGTTAGCTAAACCTCAAAGTGTTTTTTACCCATTTAAGTAGGATTTAAGTACATCTTTAAGTGTAATTTCATTATTACTTTTGTCTTTGAAATATGGTGTACTGCTGAATGTAAACTGTAACTGAAAAAATTACTATAACTGAACTAAATACTTTAATGTTATTTCTATTTTACTTTCATGTCATGTATTTAAATATATATGTAACTACACATTTGTAATGAAGTGCAATCTAGTACATTTGAAAATAAATTAACTATAAATGTAATATTTAATAATACTACAGTTACAATTAAAATCAAATACTTTACATGTACTTTAGTATGTCAGTCAACACATCAAAATAAGTGTACTTATTTAAAGCATCACTTTAATATGTACTATATTTATATGGTAAAATAATATTCATGAATATAATATAATATTCATGAAGCAAGCACATAAGGTTTATAATATGTCTCTCCACTTTTTGAGATCATCCCAATGCCACTGGTGCTTATGCATGATACCTCTCAATGCCGTTAAGCTTGTGTCTGTGTTTTCTGGACATCAGCAAACCTCCACCCCACGCTCCCTTAAAAAACATATTCACACCATCAGAAACTTATTCACAGCGTTTTAACATAATACATCAGTTTACATGAGTAAAGAAATGATCACAAACGCACATCCACATGAAGCCAAATGTTGTATTTCTCACAGATGTCGGCGATCTCATTGATTGGATCAAAGGCTCCGTACACTGTAGATCCAGCTGTAGCGTTCACAAACATCGGCACAAACCCCTGGACAGCACAGACACAACAAAGCCACTTCACCAGATAAACTGACTTAACATACACAATTGAAATCAAAGTTGCAGATGCACTGCTCAAAACTAATTATGTTAATTAATTAAATGAAAATGTGTTATAGTTTAAATTCATATTAAATGCAATTAGCTGAATTTCAGAGCGTTTTTGACTCACTTAAGTAGAACTTAAGTATATCTTTAAAAGAAGTTTTATAATTAGTTCTATTGTCTTTGAAATATGTTTAAGGTGTACTGCTGAATGTACTGACAAGCATTTATGGTAATCTAAAATGTACTTTAATGTCATATTGAAACTTGTATGTCAAGTATTTAGATATATTTGTAATTACACATTTCTGAGTCTAATAAGTCTAGTACATTTAAAATATATTAACTTTAAATGTAATATCGAATAACACATACAGTTGAAATTAATATCAAGTACATTACATGTGCTTTAGTATGTTAAGGTGATGATACAAAGGGAAATTTTTTTTAGCAATGTTGCCAGGCAATGTTGCCGAGCGATGTTGCTTGGGTACTTTCCCATTGAGAGTGTGCAACAAATTTCTATCTGGATACTTTAGATTGGTCATGGGCCCTGTGTCTCACCTGGTTGCTTGTTGACAGCAACATTGCTCAAAAAGTTGTCCTGTGTATCATAGCCTTTAGTCAACACATCAAAATAAGTTTACTTTAAAGCATGACAAACGTTTATTAAAAGATAATGATATAAGATGTACTTTAAAGAAAAAAAAATGTTTAATTTGACATTATTACAAAGTGCACTTTTAACCTCTTAAAGGATTAGTTCACTTCAGAATGAAAATGTCCTGATAATTTACTCACCCCCATGTCATCCAAGATGTTTATGTCTTCCTATCTTCAGTCGAAAAGAAATGATGGTTTTTGAGGAAAACACTCTAGGATTTTTCTCCATATAGTAGACTTCACTGGGGTTCAACGGGTTGAAGGTCCAAATGTCAGTTTCAGTGCAGCTTCAAGGGACTCTACTTCATCCCAGACGAGGAATAAGGGTCTTATCTAGAGAAACAATTGGTCATTTTCTAAAAAAAATAAAAATGTATATAATTTTTAACTACAAATGCTCATCTTGCACTGCTCTGCGATGCGCCACGCATGACGTAATCATGATGGAAAGGTCACGCGTGACGTAGGCGGAAGTACCATGGCAGGGCGAAAAACTCCATCTCATTTTCTCCTCCAACTTCAAAAACTTACCTTTTTTTGTAAAGGGTGTTTGACTTGATCTTTGCATGTTTGCTTTGTAAACACTTGCTCGGTACTTCTGCCTACGTCACACGTGACCTTTCCAACGTGATTACGTAATGCGTGGCACATCGCGGAGCAGTGCAAGATTTGTGGTTAAAAAGTATATAATATTTATTTTCTTAGAAAATGACCCATTGTTTCACTAGACAAGATCCTCGTCTGGGATCGTGTAGAGCCCTTTGAAGCTGCACTGAAACTGCAGTTTGGACCTTCAAACTGTTGGTAGCCGTTGAAGTCCACTATATGGAGAAAAATCCTGGAATGTTTTCCTCAAAAACCTTAATTTCTGAAGAAAGAAAGACAAACATCTTGGATGACATGGGGGTGAGTAAATTATCAGGAAATTTTAATTCTGAAGTGAACTAATCCTTTAACATGACGAGTAGCGTAATGAGATGACAGAGAGGTGTGTTGAAGAGTTTATTCTTGTGTACAGGACACTCACCTTCTGTTTGGCGTCAATGACTTTGGCCTCCAGATCAGCCGGAATGACTCTACCTCTAACAAAGAGACACAAATGTAACAGACTCTCACTGATGAGAGGGTCCACAAAAACACAGCACAGACACAGAGAGCTTCTGCTTACCTTTCATCTGTGCTCAGCAAGATCAGATTCTCTGTGCCAAAACCCAGCACTGCACTGGCCTTCTTTATAGAGTAGTGACTCTGGGAACAATATTGTAACAGACTTGTAAGTGTATGATAGCTCGTACATTAAATGTAAACTTTACCAAGAAAAGAAAAAAAAAAAGAAAATTAATTCATCTTCACGTCATGCCAAACTTGTAAAAGAGATGTTCTGCAGAATATCCTGGCATCTCTATTCCATACAATGAAAGTGAATAGAGATGAGGTCTGTCAAGCTTCAAAACTGACAGACAAGCCCACGGAAAGCACCATCCAGCATAGCTCTCACATCTCATTTGCATTTGCACACATTCAAATAAGGTGCAAGACACATCACACCAGGTTGGACATCAATGATGATCTGTCATGGAACCGCGAACGTTTGATGTCATTGATATCTTAATGAGATGTGAGAGCTGCGGCAAAGGAGATTTACAGAGAGTATTGGGTAAAATTTTGATCTTTTGATCTCACAAAATGCTATGGTTTCAGAAGACTTACAATAAGTGGTTGCGTCAGACTTTGTCATCGTCCATCATCTTGACGGACAGGGTCGTAAAAACTCTGTCATAATCTATTATTACCCATCATTTAAATTTTCATATTTTAATTATAATCATTTAATAGCTTTTGTTTTCACTCACATGAAGAGAACAGATTAAAGGTCCGTTCACACCAAGAACGATAACTATAAAGATAACGATAAAGATATAGTTCTAAAAATCATGCTAAATTTAAGAGAATAGCAGTGTCCAAACCACAGCTATAACGATAACGATATAGAGAAACGATATCGTTGGGATCACTTTCAGAAATTTTTTTTTCCAGCTGTTGAATGATAAAACACTGACAGCCAATCAGAATCCATTTTAATTTAAGGGCTCGCACATTTAAAATGGCATACAGCATTGCGGAGAAGTTAATTGCCGAGGTCCAGAAAAAGAAACCATTGTATGACAAAAGAAGACTTTAAAGAAAATTGATATAATGTGTCATTCCCCGGAATAAATCGTGAGAAGTATTAACGGAGATCATTGGGCCCTATCATACACCCAGCGCAAAGCGGCACCAGGCGCGACGCAAGTGTTTTTTGCTAGTTTCAGCCTGACGCAGTTTTCACTTTCACGTCCAGCGCCACGTTGTTTAAATAGCAAATACCTTTGCGCCCATTTGTGCGCCCATGGTTGTGCTGGTCTGAAAACGAGGTGTGTTCAGGCACATTGTTAGTATTTCGATGCAACTGAAATTGACTGCGCCATTGACCAACTGAAACCTGGTCGAAAGTCAATGGCGCAATATTTGTTTTGTTATTTAAAGAGCGCGTTAGTAATATGTGCCTATATACACGCGCGTACATTCTGCTTTTTACACACACGGAAGCGCAGCAGCGCACAAACATGCCAAATATTAAAAATAAAAGGATTACAATGTAAAAGATTATTATTGTGTGCATAAAGATAAAAAATGCTTTGGTGGAATCCGGCTTTTCCCATAGATGGTCTGCTCGTGCGCTTTAACCTCGCTAGAGAAGCGTTCAGTTTTTTCCGCTTGCAAATCCCGCCATGTAAATAGCGAATCCACCATGGTGCGAGTGCAACTGGCTTTTAAAGGGAATGGGAGATGAGACTCTGATTGGTTTATTGCACGTTACACCCAAAACACACCCATTACTCATTAAGAGAATAGGGACAAACCTTTCAGACCATGCGCCAGGCACGCCGACCATTTTTTCCATCCTTAAACTAGCAAAAGTGGATTCGGACACGCTCTAAGTGTACTTGCGCCATACGCTTTAGACCATGCGCTTAGATCGTTAAAATAGGGCCCCTAATGTCAGGCTAGCAAATAGTGTAACATAAAATTACCTCAGGTATCTAGCACTAGTGTCAACACTGTCATGCTTCCTTTAAATGTGCAGTGAAAAAGACTAGGCATTGTTTTCACTATATTGTCTTTGTCAGCTAAATTCACTGTTAGATTAGATCGATTACACTAGCTATTCACTCGAAACATAGCATGCTGAGGACATCTGCTGGTTAAAGCCATGTAAATGCAACAAGAACAGCGTAAAATATGTTCTACACACTTCAAAACCACAGATAACAGACCGTTATCGTTTGTTGGTGTGGACGCAAATATAGTTATCGCTACAGTTATCGCAATAGTTATCGTTCTTGGTGTGAACGGGCCTTAACAGTCAACTGTGCATCATTTTTCATTTTCAACACCACACAAAAGAGATGAATGTTTGTTTTTTTCCGCAGTGACAGTGGAGGCCCCTAAAACATGACCTTTGTGCTCAAACAGCCAAATATGAACAATTACGATTAAAATATGAACAAAACACTTAAAAAAAAAAAAAAAAAAAACTGAACTAAACTCGACTTTCTGTATCTGCCTAAACTCAAACCTTCCTCCTGGTCTGCATGGGCTTAAACTGGGTGCTTGTGATTGATAAACATTGTGTGTTGTTTGTCCTTCATCCTCCACCGCATCCGCATCAGTCCCTCATTTTCACCTCTTTTATCAACAACATCACAACTCTTTGGCCGTTTGAACTGAGATCAAAGATGAGACAATGCTACATAATAGCTCATTAATATGCATGCTCGCCACCATCTTGACAGGGGTGGGAATTACAGTTATAGTTACAATAGATCACCCTCAGTGTAATCTGTCAAAATGACAGACAGCCTTCAGATTTGTCTGTCAATGCTTAAAAATTCAATCAATGACACACAAGTTGTATGGACTACTTTTATAGTACTTTATGGTGCTTATTTTATCTGTTTTGGAGCTCACTGGATTCACTGTATGGAAAAGAGACACCAGGATATTCTGCAAAAAAAGTTTTTTCGGGGGGTTCAGAGAGAAATAAAATAAAGGTTTGGAACAACCCTCATGGGTGAGTAAATGATAACAGAATTTTCATATTTTATTCCATTCCTATTATGTAAGTTCAACCATTTAAGTGACTTCACAAATATTTGATAGCAACAATTCAAATATTAAAAATAGTAGTAAAACATTCAGGCTCTCAAACCACACTGAAAAAAAAAAGTCAGTAAAGTGAGCCAGTAAGTGTTTTGCACATCAACACTCTAGTGTGAAGTGAAAATACTATTTAAACAAAATAGTTTCTTTTAATTTTGACTTTGGAGAGTGTTATTTACTTTTAGATAAACTGAACAAAATGGAATTTAACCGGAATTTAACCAGAATTCATTATTTTTAATTAGATCAATATAAAACTGCAATAAATGACACGTTCGTTTCACTTTTTTTTCAGTGCACAAGCATATAACTACACAGAGATGGAGAGAGAAAAAATAAACTTAGGGAGAGAGAAGAAAAAGAGAGAGTGAGTGAATGACCTACATGTTCTGAGGTGAACAGCACCAGTCTGGGAACCGCCTGCCATGCCTTTGATTTTAACCTCAGGGTAGTGTTTATACCGTGCCACCATCACGCTGTACATGTTTGAGATCGCTCCTCCTGCAAGAACAAACATTTTAGTACATTTAACTGATGAGTAGGTCTGTAATTAACACTGTGTGCTAATTATATCAAGAACAGACAGACACATTTACATGTGCCTCAAATAAATTGAATAACAAATGAATTAGTCAATATTATCAGAATTATTCCGTGACTGGATTATATTGGATCCAATTTATATTTGTGCGTGCATGTGTTTGTCTGCAAAAATTAGCTTTAACATGGCAGCCAGATGAAGACAGGCTCCTCCGTCCATTCTTGGCTTCTCATAAGGTTTCTTTCTTTTCATATCTCATTCAAAAAAATATTTAGATTTATGTATTTGAATTGCATATAAAATTTCCATCCATTCGGATTACACAGTTTTAACAATTTAAATGTAAAGCTCTTTTTGTGAGTGTGTAAACATCATATACTCATTGTAAAAATATTTTGGAACAATTTGCATTACTACTCTATGAAGAAATAGATAAATAAAAAATTTTTAACAGTGCCACAGTTTGCTTGCAGGAATCATTTTTCGTTTGTTTGTAAATCTGTGCACCCACCAGTTGTTGAGAGGAAAACATCAGTGTTAAAAAATTACCCCATAAAGGCATACTATATAATGTTAGGCTCTCTAGTGGAAAAAACTGCATGCATTTTGCAGAAGAACATTGTTTTGGTCGTGCTTTGGCTCTGTGTGACTGTGCGATGAATATGACCCTTCACAATAGATAAAGCTTTACAATGAACTCTGTTAGCAAGTACATATGGCAATTTATCTGCTCAATAAAATAACTTACTCACCTGTTGAGTAATAAAAACGCCATCGCTTTTACAATATTTCAAATCTCTCAGTTTCCACCATATCCAAAAAGCCAAGCCAATGTTGATTCTTGTTTTATTACGTGTTCTGTCTCATTCTCTTTTTGCCAGCAGACTCTCCTCTGTTCAACGTTTGTTTAAACGGGTGATTCCCCGGAGGTTGGAGATTTAGCTGCTCCATGTCAACCTTTCTCGCTTGTTGTGACAACTAACCTATGCCACTCCCACACCAGACACGTGTCAAAGTACCAGAGCAACTTTTCTCTATTTACAGATATGACAAGACGTATGAACACAATTTCCTGCAAAAAACAATCCCGACAGGTCTAAAATATAAACACTTCTTAAAGGCTTATACCACAGTGAATCAGGGTAAGACAAAAACATGTTTTGGAGAAAGTTGTATTGATGAAAAAAAAGTTACATAGTGTACCTTTAATCTAGAACTCTTAATTATTCTGTTGTTTAAATGGCCATACCTGGAGAGAAAATTCCATCGCCCTCTCCGTTTGGCCAGCCGACAATCTCTCGCATTTTCTTCAGGGTGAGCTGTTCCATCAGTACAAACACTGGTGCAATCTCATATGTGAACCTGTAAACACACACACACACACACACACACACACCCCTCATTTCTACTTGTCCCACATTAATGAGTGTCTTGACAGCAATCTGTATTCATGTAAGTCTGTTCAATCCATCACAGAATCATTCTGATGGGAGGCCCTCACTGGAGGCATCTTCAACCTATTAGCACCCGTCAATAATCATCCACGGTGATTAGTAATGATGAGCAGCTCATTAGTACATGCAAATGTCAAGTGCTCATGCAGTTCTGTCTAATCAATATAAACAGTACTGACATATAATTTACAGACAGCAGGAACATGTGCAAACATGAAAGGTGAAATCATATGCTGTAGGGGAGACCGGGGCTAGTTGTCACATGGGGAAATTGACACAAGGATGCATCTCAGAAACAGTGAGGTTTAGTGTCAAAAGTGCAATTCTCTAGCAGGTATATATTATATATGTGTGTATATATATGTATATGTATATATATATATATATATATATAGTGCTGGGAAGTAACTGATTACATGTAATCTGGATTATGTAATCAGATTCTTACAAGTACTTGTATTTAGATTACATTACATTTTAAAATATTTGTATCCTTGTAGACTATAGTTACTTTTTTATTGATTAAATGATTACATGTTACACATTAAAATGTACAAATTCACGTCATTTCATATTTACATGCAATTCAGGGATTCCCCAACTTTTTTGTTAGCTGAACCTCTTTGACCTAATATATTTACTTGAAGTTGAGATTTTAAGTTAATAAGTTAGGTCAATAAAAAAAATTAAGTAATTAATAAATAAACAAATAAAATTAAGTTCACGGTTCTCTGATGTTGGTTAATGGTCACATGACATACAGGTAAACAAAAATGTTTTGATCTTTTTTAATAAGTGTTTTATTTTGATTGTTTTTATTTTAAAATTATTTATTTTAATTTTCAATTTTTCTTATTTAATTACTTAAAAGCTTTTCATTAAACTCACAAACCCCATTCTGAGAAACCCTGAAGAAATGTAATATTTAATGCATTTCATGTAGTTGATAACACAGAATATATTAATATATTTTATATAGAATTTATTTTCTTTCTCTTTGTATTTTTATATCAATATGGTACAAGAATATCCTGTACAAATCAAGGTGATAAACGGTCAAAAGTAATTTAAAAGTAGTCAGATTATATGACCATAAATGTGTAATGTAATGGATTACGTTACTAACTACAATTTTTGTCGTTTAATTTGGAAGCAGTAACCAATTACAGTTTGTAAGTAATCTACCCATCACTGATTACAGAACTGTTTATGTTTTTTCCTGGGCTATAACTGTCAAAATGTTCAATATCTTTAAAACAAAGTTTTAAGGACTGACAATAGGGAGGCAAAAAGTGTGACTATCCTTTACAAAAGTGTATACTTTACAAACTTCTGTAAATGCTCACTCCAAAGTACTTCATGAGGAGAACAAGGCATTTTCATAAGCTGATTTGATCAAATCTGATGTAATTTTCTAAAAGTGGTCATTTGCTGCTTTATGATACTATCAGTTCTATCATAAAACTGACTATTGGCCATTACAGCCGTTAAGCAGCAGAGTCACAAAATACAGCCCCCTAAAATCCAAAGGTTCAGTCATTTGGGGAAGAGGGAAGTAAATCTGAGGATGAGGAGTAAATCTTTTATTGATCAAAGGAGAATTTGGCATGGACTATGAAAGACATCATAAAATCTCTGACCCTCAGAGGTCAAACAAGATCCTTACATAAATGAAGAATATCCCAATGGACCAATAAAAATACTGGTCCATTAGAGTAGAATTAAACTTCCTTTTAGTTTTGTAATCTGACTTTAGGGACATCAGACCATTCCAGCAATACGGGTCATATAAATGTAAAATATTTCTCTCAGATACCAGTCTACTTGAATGAATAGACGAATGGATGGAAGGTTAGATAGATGGATAGATGAATGGGTGGCTGGATAATGATGGGGTGGAGGTGTGGATTGTGTCAGAGGCTCAGCTGGCACTGTGTCTCACCGTGTAGCTGTAAATTAGCCTTGACCAATGAGGTGTTACTCTACATTCTGGACATTTCCATCTGCATGCTGTCTCAAAACACTCTGTCACATATCACTGGAGCTTTTCTGCTGAGAGCTAATATGTGTTATTCTGAGCTGGCACACTCAGGTAAATGCCAATTTTATTCCAGTCTCCAGTGGAGCAACATTACACTTGATTTGCTTTTCCTGAAGGAAGTGCTTGCAAGGCAGCAAAAGTTTTAGGCTTAGTTTAAATGTATGATTTTAATTCTCTGTAAATGAAATGCTGCATCAGCACAGTGATGTTTTCTGTCAGCTGTGCATGATGTAAAGATGACTTTATGGTTAAACAGTCTGAATATGCACAAATGATGTTGTCACTGAAGTTGGTTACACTTTGAATGTTCAACAGCAAGCCAATGGAAAATTTTCAAATCTGTTGTTTAAGATAAGTGTATACTGTTGCACTCATGTTGATTTGATTGCTTCTACTGTTCTCATTTGTAAGTCGATTTGGAGAAAAGCATCTGCTACAAGACTAAATGTAAAATGTAAGATGTTTAAAAAAAAACATAGAAATAAAAAAATACAGCAGATCTAAAGCTAAAATGATCAGACAAAGTTTGAGTTGAAGCAGTACATTTAGCCATTTGGGCTAAATTTAATAGTAGATTTTTAATACACAGGGTTAAGGCTTTATAAAAAGCCCTATCTAGAAAGTTTGGGGAATATACGTGCAGTTCTGTCTTGCAAATACTGTAAAACTTCATAGACAGTCTGAATATAAACTCTTACATGTTCACATTACTGAAGGATCTAATTTGGTCAAATTCATTAACTCCCTCAACACAACAAATCTGTCACGTTCTGTTGGTGTTCTGGTTTCGTTTTTTAATGGACTTTTAGTTTGTATCACATTTTTCATTGGTTGTCCTGGTTTTTCATTAGTTCATTGATTATCTGTCAGCTGTTTCTTTTCAGTTCATTATCTTGTGTGTGTATATTGCCCTCAGTTCTCTCAGTTCTTTGTCTAGTGGCCGTTTCACCTCGGGTGTGCATTATGCTAATTCCAAAACAACATTAGAGGAGAGCAAGAGAGAGAGAGAGAGATTAAGCGTGTGTGAATTACCTGAGTCTGTGCATCTCTCAACAGTGTTCGGCAGTTAAACTGTAAGTTTATCTGCTTCAAGAACAGCGCTGTTATTACCTCGCTAGTGAGAAATGTCATGTAGCTTCTAAGTTGCTAAACTATTTTACTGATAAACTATTAGTACTGTATGTGTGTGTGTTTGAGTGGAAGAGAGAGCGAGAGAAAGAGAGTATGTGCTTTCCGTACATAATGAAACATAATTCTGAAAATAATTGCACAACCTTAGAGTGTTCATCAACCAATCAGATTTGAGATTTCAAGAGCCCCATAGTATAATGAATGTTTATGCTGCTAAAGATCCGCTATGCCTCGCCTCGTCATCTTCATCAAAAAGTTACAAAATCCCAATACAAATTCCATACAAAAGTGAATGGAAGGAAGGTGGAACTCACATGTTAGTGTTGGCAGTAGAGGTTAGCCACTCTCCAGCTAAGCCAATGATGTCTAGACCTGTTGACAACTGGTTAAAAAACCTTGGGTGACCTGCAGGGAAAGAGAAAGAAGGAGAGAAAATAAGACACACACACACAAACCATGTGTTTCTATGATACTAATGCTTCTTTTGCTAGTTAACAGGACTGAAAGAGAAGGTATCTGTCATCACCTGTCCGGACTCCGTATTTGAGTGTGTCCCTGCAGTCCACCAGGATCTGCTCCAGGCTCTCCGGCTGATCACACAGCTCTAAGTTGAAGCCCTCCAATCCTTCCAGCAGCTGGTGCGGATGATGGAAGTCCAGCACTTTTGTGGATCTGTCGAAGGTCTTCCGCACATAGTTAGTGAGGATCTCCACCACCTCCAACAGGAACTGCATTGTGTACTCCTCACCATTTTTAGCAGGAAGCAGATCTGTAACCAATTTTGTTGCACAGTTTTATCAGTCAATCAAATTGCTGTTCTACATAAATGTTTTTGTTTGTTATATGTAATTATTTGTTATATGTAATTTATATATGTAGGCTATATATATATATATATATACAGTGCTGCTTGAAAGTTTGTGAACCACTTGCAGAATCTGTGAAAATGTGAATAATTTTAACAAAAAAATAAGAGGGATCATACAAAATACATGTTATTTTTTATTTAGTACTGTCCTTGAGTAATATATTTTACATTAACGAAGTTTACATAAAGTCCACAAAACAAAAAAATATCTGAATTTATACATATGACCTCATTCAAAAGTTTATGAACCCTTGATTCCTAATACTGTGTGTGGTTACCTGGATGATCCATGACTGTTTTTATGTTTTGTAATGGTTGTTCATGAGTTGCTTGTTTGTCCTGAGCAGTTAAACTGAGCTCTGTTCTTCAGAAAAATCCTCCAGGTCTTTTGCATATTTGAACCCTTTCCAGCAGTGACTGTATGATTTTGAGATCCATCTTTTCACACTGAGGACAATTGAGGGAATCAAACACAACTATTAAAAAAAGCTCAAACATTCACTGATGCTCCAGAAGGAAACATAATGCATTAAGAGTCAGGGGATGAAAACCTTTTGAATTTGAAGATCAAGGAATACATGTAGGTATCTTCTGTTGCTTCCGAAGGGCAGTACTAAATGGAAAAAATGATATTTAAACAAAATAAGAAAAATTTGGACATCTTTATCCTCTTCAAAAGTTTTCACCCCCCGACTCTTAATGCATCGTGTTTTCTTCTGAAGCATCAGTGAATGTTTGAACCTTTTTTAATAGTTGTGTTTGAGTCCCTCAGTTGTCCTCAGTGTGAAAAGATGGATCTCAAAATCATTCAGTCACTGCTGTAAAGGGTTCAAATATGCAAAAGATGCTGGAAAACTGAAGAATTTTTGGGACCTGGAGGATTTTTCTGAAGAATATTGGGCAGTTTAACTGCTCAGAACAAACAAGGGACTCATGAACAACCATCACAAAACAGTCGTAGATCATCCAGGTAACCACACACAGTATTAAGAACCAAGGGTTCACAAACTTTTAAATGGGTCATTTTTATAAATTCAGCTATTTTTTGTCTTGTGGACCATATGTAAACATTTTTTATGTAAAATATCTTACTCAGGACAGTACTAAAAAAATAACATGCATATTGTATGATCTCTCTTATATTGTTAAAATTATTCACATTTTCTCAGATTCTGCAAGTGGTTCACAAACTTTCAAGCAGCACTGTGTATATGTATATATATATATATATATATATATATATATATATATATATATATATATATATATATATATATAATGAGTGTAAAGCAGAATATTTAAAATGAAAATAACGATACATAAGGTAATTCATACAAAGCATTTACATAAATGTAAATGACATTTGACATTTTTGTCAAATCTTCAGGCAGAAAGAGAAAGATATTTTACAAATCATTTAAGGAAGAAATGCAGCCAGCTTTTGGACACATCTGACCTCTAGAAACAGACCAAGTTTAAGTGGATGGAAAATCTACTCTAACTACAATGTTAATTTCACTATATACTGCATCAGTCAAATTGAGTGAACTTGTGCATTTACTTTTAGTTTATATATATATAAAAAACATGATCTGCTTTTACTGTTTTTTTTAAACCTTTTTTAATTTATTCTAAAACATAAATAACTGTTTATTAGAAGAAAATGTGTATACTAAATAGAAAAAATTCCAATTGCAAATTCTATAAGTATATTTTTATAATATGAACAGTTCTGGTACACTGTAAAAATTATTTTCATGATTTGTTATCCCATTTTTTCTTTTGTCAAATCAACTTATATAATTAATGTGGTTAAAATAACATCATATTTTGAGTTTCTGTTGATTAAACCAATCGCCTTCATTGTATTAACTCGAATTTTTAATTTAAATGAACTTAAAATTTTAAGGTAACTTACTTTTTTTTTTAAGTTAAACCAACAATACTTTTTTACAGTGAATAAACAGAAAATAGTTATTTTAGTATTTTGTGGGTTATGTTTAAAAAAGTGAGCCTATCTTCAGGTTGCCTCAATTGACTGTATGAGGATACTGCTGGGAAAAAAAACAAGTTTGACGTATAAATGTATTTGTCGGCTGGATGATTCACAGAATGATATTATTATGCTTTTGTCTAACAAAATGTGGTGCAACAGTCACCTATGAGAAAATATTGGTATAATTGCCTATATTATATTTTGCACTGTCTGTTACTGTTTCTTCTCTCTAATGGTCTGTAAAATAAAGTTGAATTGAAATTTTATCTCTCACCTCTTGCATACAGATTGGAGAAGTCAGTCTCTGTGCGTCTGAAGCGAGAGTCTCGCTCGTTGTCCCGTGTTAAAATGCTCTTGGGCTGCTGATCGTTAAAAAACCCGACAATTCGGCTCTTGTCGTCAACATTATTGTTCTTCTGCAAAAATCCTATATTATTACACAGAGAAGAAGACTGAAATGAGCGACCTCCGTTCCCAAACATTGCAGCAAATATTTAAACACAAATTAAATGTCTTTAAACTTCTCTTCGGAGCCGTGGGGATGTCCTTACTGTCCGACTCATGTGTATTTATATGGCACAGGTTATCTGGGGGGATGTCACCACTGATGACATCAGTGTAACAGTGATTTATATGCCCAATGAAGCCTCATCATCACCACAGAGAAGCAGACGTGAGCGCGAGGGACGCGGATCTGATGCCGCGCGGATGCTCACAGACTATAACTGATGGTGTTAGGGACCGTAACAAATTTTACTTTTGTATATGCTGTAAAAACAACAACTAAAGATCTAGCCTATCTGAGAGCAGAATTTAAGATCTCGTCACATTGCATTTACTACAGAGGAATTCGATTTAACATAATGTCAGTTTAGCAAGACAGAAAAAAGTCGGCATCGAGACAGCAGCAGCTCTTTCCATCCGCATCAACGGCACTGCAGACTGTTTCATTTTGTCTTCTGCAGCTTATCCTCATTGTCCTCATCTTCATCTTCTTCAGCTTCATATATGGGATCATTCAAGCGGTGCTTCTTTTAACACGGCAGCCAGAGCGACATTTCAAGTAGGCCTATGCCAAATGTTAAATAACGTAATATTTCATTTAAATAGTTTTTCAGATAAAAGATACATTTTCTAGCTATATTTTGTTATTCCGTAAAACACATTGTAATTTTATAGGCAGTATTATTTATATTTAGGCCTATATTTTCATTCGTCTGTAAATGAAACACGACCATAAACCGATTTAGCACGATTAAATCATGGGGGACCATTTCTTTTGAAAGCATCATCCATATGTAAAGGCGACGTGCTTTATCTCGGCAAAACAGAGGCTTGACGGATTGTCATTAATAGATGTCCATTAAACATAAATTCTCTTGGGACACAGATGTATCTGCTCACCTCTTAACTCGACTGTAACTCTGCCGGACAAACAATCGTAAAATAGCTATTCTTTAACTTTAAAAATCTTACCTTTTCGAAGGGATTTTCTCTTTAAATCGTGTGGTTATGTTTAAGCAAATCAATATTTAGCAATCCTCTAATATTCAGCAGTTTATTTAGTCTGCAGTGCATCTTCGGTCTTTCAGATAATCGGCATGCCGAACACTCACCCCTTTAAATTTGTCTTGAAAAAAGAAACGCATTTGAAGCCTTCTGCTCCATTCATGGTACATAATAAAGGTAATTGCTGTGGTGCTGTTGACTGTCAATTAGGTGACCAACTGAAACCACCAAAAGGGGGCGCTAAATGACACGTCTGCTCATTAAAAAGCAATTAATACAGACATATAATGCACCACAGTGCCAGTTTAAGTGGTATTTCAGGCACAGTATGTCAGGCGACGTCCATCTTAGTCAATGAATTGTTTATAAAGGAGTCAACTTTTTTTTCCAACTTACCGCATATCTTCATTCCAAGTTTCCTTGTGCATCCATGAGCGACTCCACTCCAGTCGTAGTCTACAGGGAGAAAACGGCGAAACCTCTAAGTATACGTAAAATTACGAAATAAAGCGATTCCTGCCTATCCACAAAATACAACTGAAGCCCTCTTCTTCCTAAATTTACCCAAGCGGTAAGTGCGCCATCCTTTATGCTACTAATATGAAATTAATGTGGGCAGCTGAACAGAATTCAGCGTTAATACAGGCCAAATCAGGACAAGAGGCTACCTCCATTTGGAGCTCGGCGGTCCCGCCCCTGCGGCCCAAACCCTCAGCAGCGCTATTACGAGTTCAGCCCCATTTACCAGCTCATTATCTCTGTCGGTCCAGACCTCAGCCAGCCAGCCACTTCCTTCCCATTCTTCTCCAAATGGCTTCTCCTCTATTCATCTCAGGTGCATTAAATCGTTTTTAACCGATTTACTTTTTATTAGACAGTGATGTAAATAATTGCCATGCTTGGTAGCCTATAAATGTGGCATGCAGGAAAAAACGGATTATTTGAAATCTGAGGACATTGTATATTTCCAAATGTAGGCTAATCTTCACAAATGGCCAAAACAATTGAACTAATATATATATATATAGGCTATATTAAGCATTTTATCATCTTATTTTGAAAAGTCTGAAAGACTGGGACATTTCGAGTTCAAGAGGATAACCTAATTGTAAGCTATTAATTGAATAGAGACGATTTTTCGGTTTTGAAAATGATAAAAGGAAATATATATATATATATATATATATATATATATATATATATATATATATATATATATATATATCTAAAAAAGACAGATAAAATATTAAAATCTATATTATAATTGCTAAAGAAATAGAATAAAACGGAGCTCATAGTCAGGGTGAATGGACGCTTATTTACCCTGCAGCTACAGACACAGCCTACACGAAGTCACAATATGCCGTGACTAATTTTTGAAGAACATGTTTCTGTTCCGGTCATAAGGAAATTAATAAACAGAGCTGTGTGCCTCCCCCATCACAGAGGAAGACAGTGAAGCGAGCAGAGCCATTAGTGCCGATTTAGAGCGCCTACAATTATAGACACACTTCATATAATTACACACAGACAGACTCGTTCACGGTTTTTTCCTTTTACATCGAGACAACAAAAATATTTTATACAATACTGAAGCTATAGAATTGTCCTGTAATAATAATAATAATAATAATAATAATAAGGGTCGTTTTAAAATGATAAAAATGATAAATAATTTTAAATAGGCCTAATACATTTAAAATAATCTTGTATGACAGTAATTAGCCTACCTGTTAGTACATCTAGCAAGACAAAAATGTATTTAAAATGGATAATGACGGATCACAGTTGGTTGCTCGTCTGTCTTCTCTAATTGCCTGTGAGCAGGTGTGTTTAAAGGCCATCACCTATGTTGACAACGACATTGGTCTGGCTGACGCGGGAGGTCCGCCGCGCGCTCAATGCTGCGGTGATTTGTTGGTCCTGACGCGTAGCGAATAGCGCCGTTTTCCCGCCTCACCGACAAGATTAATGGCGTTGGCCACAAAGCAAATAGCCGGAGTGAAATAGCGGTTTATCGGTGATGGACCTACTTGAGGAAGGTGGCCGTAAATTTGTCGAGTTGGGATCCGGATCGCCGCCAGTGGAGGAGGAGGAGGAGGAGGGTGCAGACGCCGCCATCACCCCAAGTGTTTAAGTCCTCAATTCACTTTCAGAGAAACTGCTCCTGTTTTAGCAGACAACAAAAGTCTGACTGGAGGGGAGATGGGGGAATTCAGCAAGACCTGCAATTAATGGTTCGTTAATATCATTGTTTAATTGAAGCTGATTTTTCACATTATAGCCTTTATGAAAACTTCGTTTAAGCTACATTAGATGATCTCATATAGCCCATCTGTGCCATTTTTTTCTTTAAAATGTCCAAGTTCTTTGAGTTGTAACAATAGAAGAAGTTCTTCTGGAAATAGAACCCTTCTAATCTAAAGGGCAGGAGAACAAAACCTTAAAAAAGAACCATTTTAGCATAAAATTCATATGGTTTAAAACTATTAAAATCGCTGAACCCTGAAGAAATCCTCTTTTTTAACAGTCTAAGCACAGGTTGCCGAGCCCTACATTATTTTTAGGCTAACTTAACTAAGTCAGTTAAGCCAATAATAAACAATTATGTTTGGTTCGTTTGTTTGACTGAGAATGCTACTGGATCAGTTTGTCAAATGATTTTGAATTGAAATAATACCTGTGAACTGAAACTGAAAGTTTCTCTCACAGAAATGGATTTGGTAGGCTCTACTAATAGGATCATATTGATTAAACATATTGATTAAAAACCCACACATGTAAACATTGATTAAGAAATGGTGCATATTGATTTCTAAATTCGGATGACATAGGGATGATTGAAATTGATGACTGTTGAAATGTTAATAGAAACCTGATTTTATGTCATTATGCAATATAGATTGCCATTATTAGCTTCAAATAGGCAATATATTTTTTCAGAGCCCCCAGACATAAAATGTTTTCCCGAATGAACAAAGGCAACCTGTGTGAAGCACCTGTTAGATGAATAATTTTACTTGACATGATCAACAGAAACATTTAAAAGTAAAGGAAGCCTCTTACCTTGTGAAAGAATCGACAGAGAACAGTATCAAAAATCTCCACGCAACTAAATTTCCTCGACGTCACTCCTCCAAAATCAGCTCACAAATATCAGTCAAAAAGATCACGATGACCTTTCCGGAGGCAATGTTTTATTTGCTGCTGTCCAGAGCGTAAATCGCCTATTTATTCGATGCGCAGACGCACGGCTGGTAATCCTCGAACCCCTCCACAACATCAGATTGGCTCTGAAACACATTTCATTTCTACAGGAGCATCGGCATGAGCATTACGACAGCTCTGGCACGTTCCCGCAGGACTTTGCGCCTTAAATGAGAAAGGAAGTCACGAACAAACACTTCCCAAGTTGAACACAACAGCCACACACAACAACACAACACACGACATGCTGCTTCAGTGGACTCTGTGTCATTCTGACCTTGAAACATCAAGGACAACAGTGCTTGTCGAACACTAAATGTCATGTTTTATTCGCACCTGTTTTTGAACAGGTTGTTTATAATGAATATCCATAAGCGATATGCTACTTTAGCGTCGAGCCTGGAGGTTTATATGTTTATGGGACAAGCGATCCTCTTAACCTTGAAAAGAGAAGCTCTTGTCTCAGAAGTTTTAGTCCTAAATGTTGGCCACGAAAGGTGACGCTTTTCAGACTGATGTTGAAGAAGAATTCCACATGGTGGCAGCAAGCGTTCAATTAACAAACTCTCGCTTCACACACATATTCATAGTTCAGGCATGCAGTGAGTGTTTATGTCTTCCATTAGTTCACTAAGGAAGGTGATATGATTTCCTTAAGCATTATTATTGTTTGTGTGATATGACACGAAGGAATGCATTGATTGTAGGAATAAAACTGATCGCTAGATTCATTATGTCAGTATTTGTGCACGACAGCTTCGGTCGGTTCAGCAGCTGGACAGCTCCCTCCGTGACTCACATCTGCACTCCAACAAAACACAATAAACATTCATTAAGCTTCCGTGAGTCAAACGGAAAACTCGTCATGTCCGCAGTTTATTGTTATAGTGGTTCTTCAATGGTTCCTCAACTCAAAGGACCCTCTTTTATAAAGAATCATGTTCTGTTGAACTGACTTCTTCAGCACTGCAGGTTCCTCAGATAGCCATATTAGTGTTTTTGGGTTTTACAGAACCTGCAGTCCAAAGAAATATATAAAATGTATTTCTTGAAAAGACAAACCCTTATTGGTTCATTTGAAACCTTATTTTTTAACAGCGCAATATTTTTTTGCTATCAAACATTTCCCATAGAACTGGCGGTCATTACCAAATGAAGCAACTTTTAATGTTTGTTTGTAATGATTTTGCAGTAGGTCTATGGATGTGATTAAACATTAATTTTGAGAGAGAGAGAGAGAGAGAGAGAGAGAGAGAGAGAGAGATCACTGTTCTTTTCAGTAACGCCAGTTCTATAGAATAGAACTTCCATGGAACTATACCCACCTATGGATTAACTATTGCTGCTAAAAATATAATGCCCTGTTTAAATGAACCGTTCGTGCAATAGTATTTTCAGTGAGAAGCAGTATGACAGAAATCGCAGAAGAGAAGCAGATCACTTTTAGCCTCAGACCTACAAGTCGCCGCAAGATGGCGCTGGTATATTAGTAGCTGTCTGCAAAGCTCAGTCAGCATTTGCGCCTGATTCTTCTATGCAAATATTTATCATGTAGGCTATATATATATAAAAAACTCTGAGACACACCAAGTAGATATCAAGCAAAAACAGTCATTCAAACAAACAACAACAAAAATACATTTATGTTTGTATAACATTAAAAGGGTGTTCTTTATTTTAAGACTTTTTTTAAGCCATTTTTTTTTTTTTTTTAAATGTGATCAAGTGCTGGTAGGCTTCAAGTAAGTAGTGATAATGATAATCTCAGTGATGATGTAAAGATTTCATAGCCTAAAAATAATGTTCAATTTAGTTTAGGGTCCAATTCTCACTATTAACTAGTTGCTTATAAGCATGCATATTACTGGGATATTGGCTGTTTATTAGTATTTACACTCTAAAAAAATGCTGGGTTAAAAACAACCCAAGTTGGGTTGAAAATGGGCAAACCCAGCGATTGGGTTGTTTTAACCCAGCAGTTGGGTTAAATGTTTGCCCAACGTGCTAGTTTTATTTAACTTAACTATCGTTTAAACATTACTGTAGGCTATTGCTTACTTAAAATGAACCCAAAGTATGTTGGAAATTAACATTTATTAATATGTTTAATAAATGAACATTTAAGTTTAATGAATAATTTATCAATAAACATTTATTATATTGCTTATTAATAAATGTTCACCTTTTGATTATTATTGTTGTCTCTAGTAATTATGTGTCTGATTTTTAATTTCCAACATATTTTGGGTTCATTTTAAGGCAGACATTTTTAATTTTAATAATTTTTAAACAATAGTTGAGTTAAATAAAACTACCCAGAAATTTGGGCAAACATTTAACCCAACCGCTGGGTTTGTCCATTTTCAACCCAACTTGGGTTGTTTTTAACCCAGCATTTTTTAGAGTGTATGAATATTAATGTTTTTTTCTGCATGTCCATATTCTACATCCCTAATCATACCAATACCTAAACTTAACAACTACCTTACTAACTATTAATAAGCAGTAATTACGAGTTTATTGAGGCAAAAGTCGTAGTTAATAGTGAGAATTGGACCCTATATATATATATATATATATATATATATATATAAAACAAAATGTAGTGTTACACAAGTAATTTTGTTGATTTCTTGTTCTTTCTGAAGATAACTTGTTTTATTTTTTCAGTTTTAGTCTAATATAGCAGTAAGTTTATTCATTTTAAAATATTCATTCATATCAGACAAACTCTGTTTACTTTTTTCTTTTTTTTTAATGAACAGATGACTAATTCTGGCCCTGGCTTCTGATTGGTCAACACAATGTTCTAGCCATAGCTTTGGCCTGTTTATCACTGCACTAATTGTTCTTTTTAATGCACAAAAAAAAAAAAAAAAAATGCTTTGGAACAATATCTTTTAGTGAAAGGATGCCACTTAGTCAATACGCTTAATAAAATGTTTTAATAAAAATGTGATATATGTAATGTTTTATATGTAACCATTTTAGAAAAGCACTTAGGCAGTCAAGTCACAATATAGCACAGCATCTCGTATCTCATCGTTTAACTGAATGTGTTGTTTTGAAGAAAAGAAAAAGAAAAGATAAAGGAAAAGTATCATGGGACAGTGAGATAGAAATGTATCAGTCTCTTGACGCAGAGCGCCATGTCATTCTCAAGACATAAGTGATGCTCTTAAACACCCAAAACAACCTTTGATGCTCAGCTAGGCCTGGGTGTATTATTTTATTTATTTATTTTTTCCACATTTAATACTCTAAAATAAACAAGCACATGTTAGATTTCAAGTATGCATGCTTAAGTATGTGTGTCTAAACGGCTGATTCTGCCAGACTTTCAACAGACTCACATCAAAGGAAGATCAGAGTGTGGCATTCAGATCAGGTCACGGTGAGGCTTAAACACAAACTCCCTGCAGCAGTCCCTCCATGCAAAGCCACATGTGCTGTTGTGATAGCCTGACCATATCTCGCTCTCTGAAGCGGAGAAACAGCCTTCTCTGCCCCATGGGAATTCACTGCGTGGTGGTGCAGTGGTACATTGAGACATGTTACTTAGTACCTGAAAATGCACTTGGTGCAGATCCTTCGGTAATTGGTTTTTCACTTCATAATGGGATATTTTCCGTCATTTGAGTCTTTATTTATTCTATAGCATGACACCAGTCAAAACAAAACGGACACATCTACTAAAGCACTTTACATGTTATTTTGTGAATCAAGACCAACAGAAACACATGGACCCTTTTCACATTTCCAGGGTTCTCAGAAGCGGAAGTCGTCATAGTTTTGTCATCTAGGCAATGTGTGAATTTAGTAACATGATTGATTGATTGACCATTATAACTAAATAGTTATTTCTATGGGCTTCTCATGGTGTTTAAAGGGATAGTTCACCCAAAAATGAAAATTCTGTCATCATTAACCAAACAGTTGATGGACCCTGGAAAAAAAAAAAAAAAAAAAATACTATGAAAGTCAATGGGGTCCGTCAACTGTTTGGTTACCGACATTCTTCAAAATATCTTCTTTTATGTTTAGCATAAGATAAACTCATACAGGTTTGAAACAACTTGAGGGTGAGTAAATGATGACAGAATTTCATTTTTTGGATGATCTATCGCTTCCAGGCCTAACTTACCGAATATGTATTTATGTGTGGTAAGAAAGTAATTGCTACAAACATGAATGAATGTTAAGAGACGACTAAGAATATCTGAATCATTTGTCCTCGTTTTGCATATACAACAACAACAATAAGCAATTCCATGTTGAAAAAAAAAAACATTATTCATTATAATAGGTTATCATATGAAAGAACTGTTTTAACAATAAAGTTTAAAGCTATAACATGTTTAAAATGTAAGGTTCATTCAGAAATATATAGTAATTAGGGCTTTTCTTCTTTACATAATTCAGAATGAGGTTGTAAAAATTCCTTTATGTTTATGTATGAAGATCCAGTAAATGATTGCATTTAACTAAACCGGCACAGACATGAGATTGTTCTGATAAGATAGAAACAAAATCCATTAAATAACACTTTTTTTTAGTAGTACTGGGAGTTTGGAGACTAGAATTATGGTTTTCAAAGAAAACATAATAATAAAGAAACAATAATGAAGAAATAATTTTTTTCCCCTCGGGATACTGAAGTACATGATGTCAGTGATATTTGAGGAACACGTTACAAAACATCCGATTGTCAGAAACATTAACTCAAACACCATCTTTACCAACAACCTCAGTGTATGTCATCAATGAGAAAGCGGTTGTATGAATCCCAATAAAATTGGATTGATTAGTGTGTTTAATAGTGTTTTCATGGAATAATAATACCTTTTACAATTTATGCAGAACTGTAACAATTATATTTGCAGTTCAAATCATTAAAGCAGTATGGCACTAGTTGTGTTGCTGTATTTGAAAGAAAGTGGGCAAACATTAGAGAAGTGTTTAGTGATTTGTGCCAGGAATACACCAATGGAGGCGCTATTGCTGGAGAAGCTGCACAGAGTTCAAAGACATGAACATCTTTTTAAGAGCCAAGAAGCCTCTTCCAAATATCAATACACACTTCATATATTCTGGCTTAGTAATGCTGGTTTTACATGTTGACATGTATGAAACATTTTGCCAAGCATGCAAAATAATATAAATTGTAATAAAAAATCTCACTTAATGACCAAATGTTTACTTCGTGGGCTTTCTTGTGCCACTGCTGTGTCTTTCTCTGTGCAAAATTGTCAGTACAATTCAGACATATAATTAATTATTACCATCATTCTTCTATTTAGAGTGAACTGCCAGAAACCACTTAGCAAAAATCAGAATGATTGAGATTGAGGTTGAAATCGACTCAATTTAATTTTAATTCAGACAAAGTGAGAGTGTGAGCACATCAAAATCTGCACTGAAATGAGATTTGCTATTACTTGCAGTGCATTTGAATATGTGTTGTATCTAGATGGAGCAGATTTGTACGGCACAGAAGTGATCTTGTATTTTCGAATTAATACCATAGATGGTATTATATGAACTTTAGATGGTAACACATCTGTCATACAGTTCGTCACGGTATGTTTTCATTAATGTGATTTTGAGATTTCGATGCAGTGCAAACACTCCAAGAGCACTTCTTACAGATAGACAGATTCTGCTTTGTAGCATAGCTTGGGGATGTTTATATATTTTACATATCAAATACTGACAGCATCTGCAAAACGCTCAAAACGAGTGACATGAAAAACAGAAAAATACAGCTGATGTCAATGTTTGTTTTATTGTCATTTTTGCTGACTTAAAATCATATAATGTCGTGTAAAACTGTCCTTTGATCTGAACATCAGAACTCTAGTATCCTAATAACTGATAAATCTCACAGTGCTCGATTCTCGGATCATCCTGGACGTTTCACGCAATCACAGAGTTTCACTGTTTCTCTGTTAAGCGTTTCAAACACACTCATGCTATAAAACTCGAACTTTGACATCCGTTTAACTTGCATTTTTCCTCTTGAAAAAAAATAAATCTATCCACTTTTAATAACTCCACCTCACCGCCTTATGTTTCAATGGCATGTACAAGTCATATTCTTTATTTTCACACAATAATTTTGAAAGTTTAACAGATGGTTTTTAATAGCATGCTAAAACACCCCACAAGGAGCGAAAAACTGACACTTTCATTCAACAAAAGCTATCAATATATATTTACAGAATAAAGAAATCTTCCACCGAAGACAGAGATCTGAACACAAGTTGAAACTTGTTAATGTTTTGAGTAGCTCAGGGACAGGAAACATTTTCCAGGGTTCCTTTAGGAACTGAGAATGACTTGAAAATCATATTTACAAGTCCAAAAAAAAAAAAAAAAAAAAAGTAAGTCTCATGAACCTTTTTAATGAAAAAATAAAAAGCGTATTTTTCACTTCATTAGGATCCTGAAGATTATATTGCACTAGTCTATGGTCATCTGAGTCTACTACACAGTTCTCAGCTCTTCTCTTTTCACATAATCAGAAGTCTTTTCGTGACTTTTGCCCTTCTTGTTCTGGTGCGTCTTCACATGTTTGGCCAAATGGTCGCTCCTCATGAACCTCTTGCAGCAGTCCGGACACACAAAGCGCTTTTCCCCTGTATGAGTTCTCAGGTGCCTCTGTAACTCGTCCGATCTGGTGAAACTCTTCCCACAGAAGAGCCAGTTACACACGAAGGGTCTCTCTCCCGAGTGCCAGCGCAGGTGCGCCTTCAGGTGGGACGTTTTGCCATATACTTTTCCGCATCCGGGGATGTGACAGATGTGCTGTTTCTTTTTACCGGGCTCGTCGCTGGAGCTGGACGACTGACAGTTGGGACACCGGCATCTCCGGCAGCGCCGGGCGGTGGCCAAGGGGGATTTGGTGTGGAGAAGGGCTGCGATCTGGGTCTGGTACTGTGCAAAGTCTGTGTGTCCTAACACCAAACCCCTCTGGATGGGGAAGCGGTGGGGGCCAAGGGTCGACGGGTGGCTGACGTGGTTTCCTTGCTGAAGGCTCCACCACGGTATATCCTCCCCCGGGTTCGGAGACAGCTGTCTCTGCTGCTGATGGACCAGGCCCGAGTGTCCCGGCACGAAACCGGGCATGGCAGGTGGGATGGGCGCCGGCGCCGCATATGTGACGGCGGGAACATAGGTCGGTGGGCAGGTTGATTGTAACGACTGCATGGAACATGGCAACATCTTGACCGGAGAGAAATCATATGGATACGTGGGGTCGGCCGGAGGAGTTAACGGGAGCTCATGGTGGGAGGTGTAGGAGCCCTGCAGGTGAGATTTCGAGGATAGTCCAAAGGAGGAATTGCTGGAAAGCGTGGACTGGGGATTCGCCTCGTTACTCCACGGGTGGAAAATCCGTGACGGCGACCCGAGGGTCGTGTCGTAGGGAACTTGAATAAAGTCCGTGGGAGTGGATCCGTGATGATGACCGATCCGGTTACACGTCGCAGCTAAAAGTGCCAGAGGAGAATGTTTGCTGTTTTCCGGCGAGGAGTTTGGAGTGCGATCCTGGATCGTGAGAAAGAGTCATATTAAACCTTTACACATGACACATGGTTAAGAACACTTTTTGAGGATCAGATTTAACTTTTTGGGCAAGATTTTGCACACATTTTGCTCAATGATTCCTACTAAATTCTCATGCAAATGTTCTTTATTTCAAAGGGTTTATGAAGGAATTGAAGCACAATGCAGATACAATTTCAAAACGAGCCAATGGACAGAAATTTAATTTGAATTTGCATAACTTTAGCTGCATTGGTGAAATATGTTTAAAATCAATTTTAAGTAAAAACGACGATTAAATATGTTTGACATCGTCATACACTGTAAAACCCACTAAATTTAAGTTTAATTGCTGCCGTACAAATTCAAAATGAAAGCTTTACCTACAGTGGCAAGTTTATTGTACTTTTTATACCACTGAATTGAATTACTGATGAAGAAGATCCAACTGAAAACTCTGTAACAACTAATTAAATGGATGGAAACATAATTATAACATAACAAGAACTATAATGCTTTCATCGATATGTGCACACATTTGCTTTTTGTTAAATATGTAATCGTTTTGGATAATGGCTTGCCGAATAAAGTAATAATGTCTCATTATCTGCCGTAGTTTGCGTAGTTCAGAGACACATCTCGTCAAATAAGCACCGTCTATTTGCGTTAGCAGCGACACGCGCTTTACGAAAAACATTTTCAACAATATCTCAAACTTTTGACGAACCTGAAGAAATGCCTGTAGTGTGTCGTTCCTCAGCACAGCCACAGCTGCCATGGCAACACTTCCTCGAGCTCCTCAAGCTTCTCGATTTAAAGCAGCCAAATTCAGTTCTTCAGAAATACTTGAACGTCTTCTCGTGGAAAGTGCGGTCGCGTCGCTTCCTCTCCTCCAGCTATCCCCGGACTATCTGAGGGAGTGAAGGATCACTTCTTTGGATTTGATAAGGACTTTGGTGGGCCGCCAGCCAGTCAGGAGTGAGATTTATGACTTTGAAGTTCGCCGCTGCCCAATCATCAAAGAAGAGCGGCTCTTTGAGAGGGGGAAGCAAATCCTCTGAATCCACACAAAGCTCCTATGGTGTGTTTGTTGGTCTGGATAAAAGGGCTGATTATTAGTGGGGGATGGGACGGGTGGGGATAAAGGCGGGACAATTAATGAAGTAATCACTATGTGGGAAATGTATATACACAAATAATTGGATTTTCTTGATCAAAGACCCCCTCGCCGCCTGGAGACCCCCGCTATTGGATGCCAGAGTCACCCGATCCCCCTTTCTGTAATTAAGGATTTGTTGTGCGACAATGCGACTGTGTGTTATCTCCAGAGATCTCGTACAGGCTTATGAGATAACTTCAAGAGGAAGGAATCATTTGACTCAGTATGAAGTTCACACACAGTTTACGATTTAATTTACGATTATTGGCTAAATTAGTTACACTTACAATGAGTTTGACTTGTTTGGCTTGATCCAGAAATCACAGTGAACACGTCATATCAGTTAATAACATTTCATAATATAGGCTGTAGATATTGTATACTGTACACACGATATACTATAGATACAAAGTTTGCAATGGTGTCTGTCAAAATAATCTGGTGTTGGTATTTTAACAGTGATTTAACAATTAGAAATTTCAAGTTGCCCTGAATACGAGAAAATGCAATCATATTTTAATTTAATTACAACAGAAATAACCCAACATGAAACATGCCTTAACCCTCTGGTGCTGTTCGCATCTTGGTAAAAAATGACATTTTTTTTATTTCAATGAAATTATTGTACTATATTTTAATTCAATAATATTTATTATTTAATATTTTGTATTTTTAGGGGATTTTATGGTACTGATATATATTTATGCAGTAGTTATAATTCATTTATTCACTTTTTGAGCATGGACCTGAAAATGAAATTTCCAACTTAAACTGTCACAAATCTTGAATGCTTTGCTGCACAAAGTTAAGTTTGGTCTCTTTTTAAAGACGACACTTGGCAGATTATTGCTGAGTTTAAAGTTTTAAAAAGTTGACTTGAAAAAAGTTATACAGTTTTACATTTGTGACCCTGGACCACAAAACCAGTCATAAGGTTAAATTAATCAATGGAACCATACATCAATGGAAAATAAGCTTTCCATTGATGTATGGTTTGTTAGAATAGGACAATATTTGGCCGAGAGACAACTATTTGAAAATCTGGAATCTGAGGGTGCAAAAAAATCAAAATATTGAGAAAGTTGCCTTTAAAGTTGTCCAAATGAAGTCCTTAGCAATGCATATCCACTCACAAAAACAGATTTTGGATGTATTTACAATATGAAATTTACAAAATATCTTCATGGAACATGATCTTTACTTAATATCCTGATGATTTTTGGCATTAAAAAAAAAAAAAAAAAAAAAGATAATTTTGACCCATACAATGTATTGTTGGCTATTGCTTCAATTATACCTGTGCGACTTGAATGGTTTTGTGGTCCAGGGTGTCACATTTATTGTTATGAAAAGTGCACAAAAATACCATTTTCAATTTTTATATGAAATACATTTTCCAAAACACGTTTCATTCTAAAACTGTGAGAAAATCAAAGCCATGAATCTAAACAAGCTGTGTTCCAAATTTGAGGTTGATATCTCAAAAAATGAGCTTTCAGTAAGATTTTGTTTGTGCGCAGTACCAAAAGTTTCCAATAGATGAAATTTGTCTCCCATTCATTTTTGACCGCGAACAATACCAGTGTGACTGTTTTTTTCAGGACCATTTAACCTTTTCGAATCATGTCCATAATTTTTTTGTGTGTTCACACAGCAAGTTCCAAAACCTTTACCAAGTTTTGTACCATTCTGATGAAGTAAAAAAAAAAAACAATTTTTGGGTCAAAAAAGTCCCAATAGCACCAGAGGGTTAAACACGATCAGGTTGTTCCTAGCACAAGTCAACAGAGCGCCTCTCAAATCACTTTGCCTTTGGCTGCACTAAATGATTTTGATTAAAGAACAAAAAGAACAAGCGCTTTCTTTTTGTTTTCATAGTTGAAAAGACAAATTATTTAGTAAAGAACAAGTCAACGTCGACCCATCAAGGTGTGGCGGTGACATGATGATGATGATGATGTCTTAGTTGTGTGATTCGCAGGCAGGCGAGAGGAGGAGATCCAGTCTTTGAGAAAGTCTGAACATTTTCCAGTTCTCCTCCCTCTGCTCCGCCCTGAACCAGTCAAGCCTTCAATGCAACCCAGTCTCCAACACACGTGACGCCTCCACAAATATTACAGGAATCAGGGACTAAGCATCATAAAGAGTGCTAAAACGAAAAGTGCTCTAAAGTAGGATGAGTTTAGTAGTTTTAAAGTTTTGCAGGCAAGTAAACTGTCATATCAGAGCAGCTTCAAATGTGAGCGGTAGACTAAATAAAAACAAGACAAGTAAACACCCACAGAGAGATGCCTCTAATCTATGACTTTTTAAACTGTCCCTTTCGAGCAGTTTTGGAGTGCTTGATGTTGAAGCAGATCAGCTCTTTTGATGGGATTAAGGTTTCTCACATAGTAATGGGGGGAAGGAGGGGGATTCCCACTGGGAGGAGATCTCAGTTTTCCTGCAGTCCAGAGAGAATTGCAAGGGGACACAATTCGGTTTGTTCTTCTTAACCGTCGCCTCCAATTATAAGGTGTATACTGTTATAACTAAATACATTTGTAATGTCTCTTTATGAGTATATTCCTGGGTCCAGACAGGTTAATAACCACCACAAATTTTGGTAACCTTAATTCAGGTTATACAGTGCAAGAAAAAGAGTAGAAGCACACGATAAATAACAAACGTGCAAACTTGATTTTGTTGACTTTATTTCTCAGACAGATTAGAATACAAAACAGCTGCTGAGATTGGATTGAGAAACACCAATACTGTACAAGGCTGAAACATCACCCATTCACAGAAGTGTGTTACCTTTTTTTAACTACTGTATAGTTGGAATGAATCTATGACCAGAAAAGGGAGTTTTATAATATCAACAGTACAATGAGTGATGCAGAGAATGAGGATGTACTTGTTCTATGTTCAGTCGCTCATAAACAGCTCAGACCACACAGTCTTATAAAAAAAAAAAAAGAAGAAAAGAAATAAGTCACAGTGAGTCAGCCATCGCTCATCTAATCATGTTGTTTGGCAACATATTATTTTAAATATGAACAGTTCAACAGGCTGCCTTTGAGAGTCCTTATTTAATTAACCATGTATTTTTCCTTTTTATTCTAAGAAAACTGATAAATAGCACATTTGCCTTTCATAATAAATACATAAATCCAAATACTGAGAAAATAATGCATACATAAATAATTATCCCTCATTATTTTTATATGTACAGCACAATTCGTAGCAAAAGAATGGAAAAGGCAATCTGTAAAGGAAGAAGAAAAAAGGTGATTAGTTTTTAGCAGTTACATAAAATGTAAATTTACACATTTAGCCCTGGAAAGCCTGATTTTAAATAAAATATTAAACATTTTGGCCTCACTTTAGATTAGGGTCCAAATCTCACTATTAACCATGACTTTTTCCTCAAACTCCTAATTTCTGCTTATTAATAGTTAATAAGGTAGTTGTTAAGTTTAGGTATTGGGTAGGATTATGGGATGTAGAATATGGTCATGCAAAATAAGGCATTAATATGTGCTTTATAAGTACTAATAAACAGCTCATATCCTACTAATATGCATGCTAATAAGCAACTAGTTAATAGTGAGAACTGGACCCTAAACTAAAGTGTTACCAACATTTAAAAAAAAAAAAAAAAGTTTGCAAATGTGTTTTTTTTGAGCATCATATTTGATGGTTCATACTCGAAGAGGAAAACAACACCTCAGTTTTATTCAGAGGCCCAAACTGAGCAAAAACATGCAATTTGGTGAAGTTACTGATATTTATATGGTCAAAAAGTAAGATGAAGTTCTGATAGCTTGTAATGTACATCAATGAGATCTTTATAACAGTATCTCAGACTACTATATATCAGTTGTCAATCTCAACTCTCAATATCATGTGTGGATAATCAAGTAAACCTAAGCTGCTTCAGTCCAGTTAAGTATTCATCTTTAAATATTACTAACAATATAAAAGCTATTCGGTAATACTTTACAATAAGGCTTCATTTGCTACCATTAGTTAATTACATTAGTTAACATGAACTAAGAATGAACAATACTTCATTCATGTGAATTTCTACATTTACTAATACACTTTTTTTTTTTTAATTCAAAAGTTGTATCTGCAAACATTAGTTAATGCACTGAACATGAACAACTGTATTTTTATTAACTAACATTAACAAAGACTAATAAATGTAAAAAAAATATTGCTGACTGTTCATGTTAGTTAATACATTAATGTTAACAAGTGAGACCTTCCTGTGAAGTGTTACCAGTTATTATTATAGAATTATACTATAAGGTATTTTACTTGATAAAAAAGTAACTAACAATCAGATGACAGAAGGCATGTAGAAGATTGTGTGCAACAGGTTTTTCTGCAAAGTTTTGATCATGTTAATAATTTAGAGGCCCAAGAAACAGTAGGCTTTAAAGGGTTAAAGCTTAATCAAATCATATTAAGTAAATATTGTAAAATATCAGTCTAATCTACAGGAGCTGACGACACACAACTTTAAGTGATGTCTTTTGACAGGATCACAGCACTTTCTGTGAGTTTTTGATAAAAGTGTCAACAGTGAGTTTCTTCATTTTCTTCGGACAGGTCAGAACCGCGTCTAGCTTTTCATGTTCTTTGGACAGACAGCAGAAGAAAATAAGGAAAAAAAGTCTAAAAAAGAAAAAAGGGGTTCCACATCTGTCTCACACACAAGAGCAGGAGAGATGGAAAGGCAGAGAAATGCTCGGGGCTACCGGGTACGAGAGCCTCTGTAATGGTGTCTCGTATGAGAAAACATCTGTGAATTTCCTCAGTGATCTACAACAAAGTCCAACTCAGAGTAGTCACTCAGCGGCCCTTTGAAGTTTCTCCCTGACAGAAAGCTGCCATTGTGTTCTGCCCTCGACGCTGTGTAGCCTGACTCTGCTCTTGCTAATTTCCAACATTTTCCCTGAAATCTGATACTGTTGCCTGTGCTCAGGCTGGCGCGGTGTGCTGACGGGCCTCGGGTCAGGAGATGAGGGAGAGGTCGGCCCTTAAACAGCCGCTTGCCGCTGTGTGTGGCAACGCAACTCTGACCCGCTCTGTTCCCACCGGCCCGTGGTAATTGTTGGGGTCACGTCTGGCTTCCTTGAGCGTGATCAGAGGTTCTGGATTATACAGAGGGGCCAGAACATCTAGTTCATGGATATTTACTAATTTTAGATTCAGTCTGATGGGGTTTGAAGTTCTGTGCAGATGTTTGTCCTTGGGACAATTGAGGCTCTTTTTGTTACCGAATTAATCAAACATTTCAGTTGAGAGTGAGATAATTAACATTCACATTTCACTATAAACTTATAACAACAAACAATTTTGTAGTCAAATTAACATTAAACAATGGTAGGCCAAATTAGGGAATTAGAGATATTGTTCAAACCACTGAAAGATGGAAAATAGAGCTGCAAAATCCACAAATCCCAGAGGACAAAGTATTGCTCAGAGCTCAAGAGACATCATTGTGCTTAAGAATCAACTTTATCACAAATGGTTCTCCTGAAATGCATATATGAAAATGCATATGTGCAATACATATAGACTCAAATGTGTCAGTAGCGACATACATACAATAATAGAGCTATAAAGTAAATGTAGAAGGCAGCTCAGATCATTAGGTCTTGGAAGAATTTGATATTTCACAAATATTTTAATTGGTGAATCAGGAGACTTAAGCAATAGAGTTCATTTGATTTTCATTTAATCTGTTTGAGTCATGATTGAGATATTAAAGAGATCAAGTTTAGTTTAACATTTTAGTGTATTTTGTGTCCACCAAAGACTATTTAGCCAGGTGAAAATGGCTAGCTGTGGGTGCTTGAGAGCACTTCAGAGGTGCAACGTTTTTTTCAGTTGAGACATTTGGTTGGTATAATACAGAATATCTGCAGAAGTGTTACTAATATCTGATTTCGCAGATAGTTTATTTCTGAATATAAAAATGTCAACACAATGTACAGTACATCTGGGGCATGTTTTAAATAACTTTAGCCTCGTTTCCACCAAAATTACTCTGAACGATTTGTCCCAGGAACTTTTTTCCCCCATACCTGTTGCTGTCTGCATTTCTATCATGGTCTAAAGTACTGTGAAGATTAAGTGACGTAGGACTGTGCGCGACATTCCAGTTCCCGCTGGATTTTGTCCTCCGCATATAAGCTTAATAAAGACTGAACCTTGTCGTCACTCAATCGGTAGTAATTTTTAAACTTCAACGTTGATTCGAATAGCAAACAACTCTTACTGCACGCACCGCAACAGACTTTTAAAAATGGTGATTGAAATAAAATGTTGCGTGGAGTCAACCAATCAAAATGCTGCATGAACTCAACCAATCAGCATGTTCAGCGCCCAAGTCCCACCCTCAAAAGTACTTTGAAAAAGTACTACATCGTGAGCAGGGACTTTCTGAGGGGGAATTTTTTTTAACCAGAACTTCATTTAGACTCTGGTTCCTGCAGTTGAAACACACTGCCTTTTGTTCAACGCGGCTTTTGTTCTGTCGTTGTGCTTGTTGTTGTCGACTGTTGTCGTTGTACATGCAGGATGTGGCGATTGGTCGATGTGGTATTTGTCCCTCCCCTCCTCCACTGTGATTGGCCCATTGGGTGAAAATGACATTGATGAGTGCTGCGATTTACCCAAAGTTGAACATTGGTCAACTTTTGCAGTCCGGAAAAATAAATAAATAAATAAACAGCAAGTACTCAGTGTGAAATAGACTCTCATCGCCTTGTCATGCTGATGGTGTTTTTAAATACCCCATTGAAACAATTGAAAAAAATATGCTGGCCTCAGAAAAAAAATGCTTTGGTGGACATGCAGCCTTAAGTTATATTGTAGTGATTATATTATATCCTATTAGTTATGGGTAGGTTAGTATAGTTAACTGAAACTAAACCTAAAACTTAAAAATAAAATAAAGGTTAACTGAAATAAAATATAATTTTAACAAAAAATCAAACATTTTATTTCAGTTAGTTGCCAAGGAAAAATCTCTTCATTTCATTTAGTTTAACTTGATAAAACTAAACAAAACCACTAAAACTTTAAGTAAAATTAAAATAAAAAACCAATTCAAAATATCAATAAAAACTACAATAGTATCTCAATAATACTAAAATAATACTGATTCAACCACTCTCTTCTTTAACGTACCACTCAAAAGTTTGGAAACATTAAGGTTAATTTCAATTAAGTTCAGAAACATTATTCTTAATCTCACCAAGGCTGCATTTATTTGATAAAAAATACAATAAAAACAGTAATACTGTGAAATATTATTTCAGTTGAAATTAACTGGTTTCTGTTGTAATATATTTTCAAATGTAATTTATTCCTGTGATCAAAGCTGAATTTTCAGCATCATTACTCCAGTCTTCAGTGTCACATGATCCTTCAGAAATCAAACTTTTGACCAGTATTTGTCACTACAGATCTTTTTTTTATGATGCCAGAACTCATATTCTGATAAACAGGAAACATTTAGCGTAGAAAAGCTAATGGTTCAAGCTGAAATAGGTAAATTCCTTTCCACAGTTGGTACAACAGATAAGCTACAAGAAACAGTCTACACTGAGTCTCTTTCTGTTGCTTGCCGATTTGTTGTTTTGCCTCCTGAATGTAAACAGTCCTGGCCACCTCTCTCACCGCTCATCCTCCTTGCGTTTACTCAGTGGCAGCTGCAAGCACCATCTGGGAGGGCTTCAGCAAGGCCAAACAAAACAGGTTACACCTTCGGCCATGCCAAGTCCTGTAGCCTATTCCTGGTCTGCAGAAACAACAGGGGCTAATCGCAATTTCATGCTCTGATTTTCCCCAGACCTCCAAGCCCTGGAGGAAAGAAACTTTAGCTCATTTTCAGGAGATATGGGCTACACGCACTTCCATATGGCCGTGTGCGGGATAGTGTTTAGCTCATACCCCATGATTACAGAATTCAGCATTTTCACGTTGAAAGTTGTTTCTATGAGAACTTATAAAAATAATAATAATAAAAAAAACCTCCCTTAACACTTTTCACAGTGTTTCTGTTTAATTTTAGTACTATCAGTGTCTAAATGTAGATTTACATACATCACAGGAGAAATCTGTCTTACTGTCTCGTCACATGTCAAATGACTTATTGTGTTTAATAGCAGTCTCTGGAGAAAAAGATATTTATTTATTTATTTTTAAATCAAACGATTATGCAAATTTTACAGCTTGCATTTTATTAATCCTACATACACACAAATAAATTAGATTTTAACCCTTTTATACATCATTTTACTAAATTACAGCTTATTTGATAAAGAAAGAAAATATATTTACATTGTTTTTTTTTAAACATTGATTTAGTCTCCTTGGTAAAGATAAGTAATTTTTACATAAACTACCATTAAAAATGACCAAAAGTTGACCAAAATGTGACAGTAAAGACTTGTAATGTTACAAAAAAAAAAAAAAAAAAAAAATTATTTCAAATAGAATTTTTTTTAATTTATTAAAAAATGTATGAAAAATGTTTCCACAAAAATATAAAGCAGCACAACTGTTTTCAACACTGATAATAATCAGAAATGTTTCTTGATCATCAAATCATCATATTAGAATGATTTCTGAAGGATCATGTGACAGAAGACTGGAGTAATGATGCTGAAAATTCAGTTTTGTCATCACAAAAATAAATTATATTTTAAAATATATTCCCATAGAAAACAGTTATTTTATATTGCAATAATATTTCACAATATTACTGTATTTTTGATCAAATAAATGCAGCCTTGGAGAGCATAAAAGACTTCATAAACATCACAAAATCTTACCGACCCCAAACTTTTGAACGGTATAGGGTAACAAATATTTAAATGGTTTATGTTTATTGTTTGTCTGTTTAGGTTTATCATAGTTTTACCAATAAAAAACCTGATATTTTTATGAATTTTATATTTTAGGAGCAAAAATAATAAATAAGCCATTTGCAATGCAGCAAAAATAAACAGGGAAGCCAAAGTGAAAAGCTTTCAAAAAAAGTTAGAAATCTGAATCCTGGAACATAAAAGCGTCCGTAGTTGAGGAAACACACTTAAGTTCACGGAAATCGATTTGTCAAAGTATAGACTTGTTTGGTAAATCTTAAATCTTTCAGACACAGTTGAGCTAATAGCTCAGTCACTACAGAGACAGATGACGAACACTGGCAAGATTTGGGCACATTCAAGTCCAAATGCAGCGGGGTAAAATCTCCCACTTTTATCCCTTCGGTATTCACTCAGTGCTCATGCAAATGTGAGTAATTCAGCGGGGCATAGAAAGCCCTCAACAAATTGCAGGTGTTAGGAAGCCGAAACAAAGGCCACTACAAGCCCTAATGGCATCCACCATCATTAGCAAGTCTTTGATGTGCGTACTCCACTCACTCTTTTATCTCCTTCTCCCCCTCTCAGCCCTTCTCTTTCTACATCTTACGCTAGCTCGCTCTCTCCTTCTGTCTTTCTCCTCGTAACCCTCTCTCTTTCCGTGGTTCTTCATTAAATCAGTCTTTAGGGAGGGCGCCCACTCCTGTACCCGACATCTGTTTGGCTCTTATGCCTGTCTGTCTGTCACACATCAGTCAGCGTAAAAGCGTCGCAGTGCTAATCTGCAAATATCCTAAAGTACCTGTTTATTCGGAGAGGCGGCAAGCAAAGACGGCAAAATAAAGTGTTTACTTTCATTCCCAGCTTTATTATCCCAGCGCGATTACGAGATGCGGCTCGCGGGAAGCGTTTACTAGCAAATGAACATATATGCGAGTGCGGGAGTGTGTGTTCTTGTGTATCAATAGCAGGTTACCTGCTTTACATCCCAGCAGGTTTGAAAGAGAGGCTTTGGAAACACTGCTATTCAAAACTCTTCCTTTGAACTCTAGAGGATATAGAGACAGGACAATGCCAGTCTATTTGTGTTCCCCCTTTGAAGTCCACCCTGTCTATTAGTATGAGAGAGTGTGCTGTCTGACAATAAATACTCCTCTATCTAAAGATTACGGCTGCAGAATATCTGAAAGGTGCCACATTGCTCCGCATACTTGGGAAAGAAAACACATGGTCTAGAACAAACAGTTAAAACTGAGGGGGAAAACTCTTCAGCGGTGTGCGGACCACATTAAAAGAGATCGTTGGGTGCTCCAGATGCGGAGGGTGCTTTAATGAGCGCAAAGAATAGGCTGTCCTGGTTTTATGGAGAGTTATTGAGATATTAAAGAGCACAGGTGCAGGGCCAACATTGAGCTTCTGACACAAGATCAGGGATCATCAGTAGCGTTGCTTGTCAATAAAAGTTTTGTGCTGGACAATCACAGCTTGGTGAAATACTTTTGATTATTAAACTTCACGCCATTTCTTGGGTTTTATATTGTCTTAGTTAACTGAGGATGTCTACTGAAGAACAAGTCCCCACCGTGAAGGCAAACTTCAGAGGCTTTTCGTAAGCACAAAAACTAGAGAGCTTGTTCAAAATTGATTTCCATGGCAAAACAGGGCCAAAATAATCTAGGGAACAAGATCTCTCTTAATGGATTCGATGTTCTTTAAAGAGGCACTCGCGGGTGTTAGAGTGACCTATTTCAGCCGGCGCTTTTCAGAGGAACTAAATATTCTCAGACGGGGAATAATGCTCACAGAATATTCTCATTACCGCCTCATCCAAGCGCAAGAAAACTGGACACGGACAGCTATGATTAGAGCTAGAACTAGTCAGTATGTACACGCTGACACACAAACACTGACAAACACAAAGCAAATTTGCTATTAACAGAACTTTGTGATGATCATTTATCTATATTGCCTCTGTCTGTTGGCTTAAGCATTACTGTCATTCGAAATTACACTTTAAAGTCCCCATGAAATCAAAAGTGAAGTTTTTTGGCTTTTAGTATGAATATGTTAGCCTTATAGCAACACATAGGGTTAGTTCACCCAAAAATGAAAATTCTGTCATTAATTACTCACCCTCATGTCGTTCCACACCCGTAAGACCTTCGTTCATCTTCAGAACACAAATTAAGATATTTTTTGATGAAAACCGAGAGCTTTCTGATCCCCCATAGACAGCAATGCTATTACCACTTTCAAGGCCCAGAAAGGTAGTAAAAACATTGTTAAAATTGTCCATGTGACTATAGTGGTTCAACATTAATTTTATGAAGCAATGATGATACTTTTTGTGCCCCCCAAAAATGAAACAAAACAAAAATAACAACTTTATTCAACAATTTCTTCTCTTCCGTGTCAGTCTCTGATGTTTTTCATGTCATAAACACAGTGCAGCACTTCCGGGTTCTACGTCAGAACACCGACTCATGCATCAGCATCACACGCATGCGCTGCGGTGCTCACATGAACAGCATAGGAGACTGACACAGAAGAGAAGAAATTGTTGAATAAAGTTTTTTTTTTTTTTTGCGCACAATTTTGGATTTCATCAAATATATCTTAATTTGTGTTCCAAAGATGAATGAAGGTCTTACGGTTTTAATACGACATGAGGGTGAGTAATTAATGACTGAAATTTTCATTTTTGGGTGAACTAACCCTTTAAGGTTATCTATAAGCTAGTGTGCTCCAAAACAATAACAAAGTTCGCATTTAGAAGACATAAGCCTTCAAAAAACATAGTCTCTCATTTCCGCCAATATGGATCAATGATTTTGATGAGATCATGCTGCACTTCAGCTTCTCATCAGATTTCCTGTCCAATCAAATGCTCTCTAGAATCTGAAGCGTCCCACCCCCTACAAATAGACGCTGTAGCTGCAGCTAAAATCGGTCACTTGTTCACACAATTACTATTTCCTATATGGTGAATGGCACATAGTGCACAATATATGGGATAGGGATCGATTTGAACAGTGTAAATATGCTTTCCTTTGGGTTAATGAAGTCCGGTTTCATGTTGGTGTCAGCACACAGCACACAGTCTGCTCCGGTCCAGAGACGCGATAGCATAGAGCGAATCACATGCACGAGTCAGATCAGACCACAAAACGTATCGGACCCATTTGAATTCTGCACAGAATGCTATATTTTAAAGTGATATGGAGGAGATTAGGAGGAGAAATGTACTCGGCATTAGAAACAGCACTGACAAGTAGAAGAGATAACACCGGTGACATACACCAACATAATTTACACACTTTTCAAACTACACATCCTCAGCATGATTATGATCACTGTTTTGCTTTAGTAATAGTGTCATATTAAATCTAAAGGGGGAATCTATTAGACTGTGGCTGTCGTAAGCTGTCAAATGCAGCTTTTTCCGAGCTGTGATATATAAACGAAGCGCTATTGGTTATTTTGAAAAAGGGGAGGAGTTGCTCGACATGTCCCGCCCTGTCTTCCTGTTTCAGTGGAAATTACGTCAACACATTGAATAACGCTGCACATTTCAAGGCACTTCAGTGGGCCTTTAAGTCATTTTGGTAATCGGTTCATTTTAATTCAGTGTTTTAGAAGTTGAAATTGAGTATTAAATCGACACTTTCGGTTAAACATAAAAATGAATTCTAAAACCAAAGTCTGACCTTTGTTATGACACATATGGAAGCTGTGAGTGAGTGTAGGCCATTTATGAACAAGGAGGTTTTTTATTCACTGTAATACATGGGAAAGCACTCATGTCCACAACACATTCACAGAAGTGTGCATAATGTGCCCGCTAGAAAATCACTCACAGTAATATTTGTCTTTAAATTGTTTTCCAAATATGTCACAAACTCGGCATAAATTTAAAGAGCAAAATTTCTGAAAGCCTCTTCAGCCTATACTGTCAGAAAAAAAGGTACAAAAGCTGTCACTGGGGAGGTACCCTTTCAAAAGGTATACCTTTGTACCTAAAGAGTTCATATTAGTACCTTTAAGGTACATATTGGTACCAAAAGCATGCATATTAGTATCTAAATGGTGTATTACAACCGTCTGGTACCATCCCAGTGACAGCTTTTGTACCCATTTGTGTACCCATCTAACCTAAAAATCACAGAAAAGACTTACTAGTTCAGCGAGAAACTGCTTTATGATGCATGTAAAAGGAAAGAGATGAGAACCTAATAAGAAACACAGAGGACTTTCTCACTTCTGTCAGAATGCTCTGAGGAAGAAAAACAGATGCAAATCAGGACACTTACAAAAAACTGGAAACTGGACCACACTAAACAAACATCATCATGAACATTTAGATAACTGGAAAACCAATTTCTATAACCTCTTCTATAACAAAAACAACAAAATATGCACCACACTGAACTGCATAGACCATGAAAAATGTTTCAAATTTAGATCAGCCATTCTCAAACTCGTCTCTTCAGGACAAGCATATTTCCCAGCATCTGAGAGCAATGTTTCATTACCCAAACCTAGTATTTAACTTTAATTATTAATATGGGATATGCGTAAACCTGCGTAAAATACAAGAGCAAATTCATCAACTTTTTTAGTGACAGAAATATACTGAACAAATGCCAAATTGGCATCTTACCAAAATGAAACACATCAGATGATACATACACTCTGTGGACTGTAATTGATTAACAAATCAACTGAAATATAGGCAAAATCTTCATCTGCTACATGGATTTCAAAGAAAAAAAAAAACCTTCATAGAGTGTTTGGCATGAGAGTCTACAAATCAAATTGACTGACAGCAGAACTGGAGGAAAAACTTCATCAAATCAAAATAAACTACTCTTACAATTGGCATCAAACACACAGATCTCCTCACTGAACTGATGAGAACCAGATCAAGTACAGACAAACATAAAGTGCCATAAACGGACAAACAAGGCCATACCTCTACCAAACGAAGACAGATTGTGCCTTTAACTTGACCTGCAACTGCATGTGTTTACATGTACATTAATAAACACACTGATATCACTTGATATATTTTTTTATCATCAATACCTATATTAGGTGTGTTTAAATATGTGCAATACTTATTCACTGAATTTCATTCTTTGAAAATATTTGAAATGTAACCTTGAAAGTGCCAACAAGGCAAACATGCTAATAAGGCTGTTTTTGACCAGAAAGGAATTGAAAGAGAGACAGAAAGATATGGAGAGAGTTTGAGAGAATAAGATCTGTCTACATCTTCACTAAAGATCAGATTTTCCTCTGGGCCCTGAGGGGTCAACAACTGCAGATGAACCAAATGATATGCAAATTTCAAAAAACAGCGCCACAAATTGGCTTGTGTGCTCGGTGCGGCCCTTCTCATCTGAGAGAGAGTTTTGTCCAGAATTTCTCATCAAGAATCTCACGTCTACACCAACATCACGACAGGTCCACAAATGTGGAGGTGTTGAATAAAAGATTTATAGAAAAAAAAAACGTTAAAAGAACAAAGTTGAAAACAATTTGAAATGCGAGGCATTCATAACAGTCTTATCTTGCTCTCTTCATGTCTTTTTGTCTCTGTTTCTGTGAGGGGGGATCAAAAGCAAAGAATCACTTTTCATGTGCTAATGTTATCTGCCTCCTTGAGGAGAATTCAAATTAATGATTGTATCATTATTGGTTTGATAAACTGTGTTTAATGAAAGAATTATATCAAGGATGTGAATCAAAAATAAGAAAGACATTGTAGAGTGTTCCTCAAACTTTCCATAACCATGAGAGGCTTTGAAATGCAGATATTGCCTGACGCCATGAGATAAGGTCAAATCCATCTCTGAGAGTGCAGGGCTGCCCTAAACATCACACAATATTCAAAAGGGCAGTTCGATATTTGGTTCATAGGTCCTTAAAAAAGTAGGTTTAGACAATAAAGACCATTAAAACAAAACAAAACTAAAAAACTTTAAAAACTAAATAAATTTATTCTCTGATTTCAGTGTTTGTAATTCAAAAAAGAATTCAGTTTTTTTTGGCCGAATTATCCTTATAACTTTACATATAATAAATCTTTATATACTGTATATAATAATATCTTCATGTATTATGTAATAATACAGTGGCCTCAAGAAAAATGTTGACACTGAAATCACACTTAAAAATGTCTGAATGTTATTGCAATAGATATAAAATATCAAAGAAAGTGTCAAAAACTGCTTTTCTCTTCACTATCTTCACTTTTCTTAATAATGTTTGCTCGATATATTTTAATCAACTGATGTATAAACGTTGCCTACACACAAAAAAGGCATTGAAATGTTACATTTTCATATACGCACATATAGGGATTTATAAAACATAAACTTAACGTGAATACGTGTACACCGTCCACACATTTTAGACCGTGTTTTTCAAGCAGACCCCCACCCCCTGCTCACACATATATGATTCGACTATCAGTCGAATATAAGCAATCTGATTCGACTATGTAAATCCGTAGTCGAGGACTTTGATAAAGCAATGGAATTCATCTATTTTTTAGGTGTGTCTTAAGTATCCATATACTTTTTGGGGCCACTGTACGTATATGGGTAGAAAGTCAATAGAAAGTCAGGGTTTCTGCAAAATAACTGCTGTTTTGTCCTGAATGACTATTACGACACCACAGGACATCAACGTCTCCAAACTCAGTGAGCTCTGTCATTACATTCTTCATTCATTCATGCCATGTGACATCTGCACTGTCTGTCATGTGTATTAGGGCGAAACGTGTCTGATCTGACAGTCTGCCACAGCAAACAACACTACAATCACAGAAAGAGGTGGAAAAAACAGCACAGAAATAAAGAGACAAACAAAGCAGTGTGAGAGTGATTTGTTCATGTTGGAGGGATGTTATGCTGGATGTTTTGTTTTACTTTTTAGTAGTACTCATTTATCTGTGTTTGAGCACAGAGAGAGACACTGACACTAGTCCTGTGCCAAGGGTACCATCGTCAAAAAGTACCACTTATCTTCTGTGGCCAGGTAAGTGTTTTAACTCATTAAAACAGATGGTTCAGGTCTAAAATCATGGATGAGCCATGTCTGAAGCCAAACTAATAAAGCAATAAAGCATGTGAAGTTATGCTCTATTGTGATCATGTTCAAGGCTAAAAAGGTCTGAAACCCCTTAAACTGTAACTATTTTCTCAATAAAAAACATTTATATTTAATTTAAACATTATTGTACTGAGCAAATTCATGATTTTTCAGTCATTTGTGATGATTCCGCTAGAAGATATAGTTCCTGACATGTAAACAAAGTTTTGGCATAAGTCGATTTGTGCAGACCGTCTGCCGGAAGCTAGATATTATACTTAATAAAGTTTTAAATATGGATATTTTTCTTACAAAAACCCATCGCTTCACTTCAGAAGGCCTTTATCCACTGGAGCTGTATGAATTATATTTATAATTGATGGATGCGTTTTTTGGGGCTTCAAAATTGCCCCCATTAACTACCATTATAAAGCTTGGAAGAGACAGGATATTTTTTAATATATCTCCGATTGTGTTGGTCTGAAAGAAGATAGTCATATACACCTAGGATGGCTTGAGGGTGAGTAAATCATGGGATAATTTTCATTTTTGGGTGAACTATGCCTTTAAGTGCACTTAACAAGAGATTACAAAATGTTATAGTGTACAGAATGTCTATAGTGTAGATGGCCTCAAAGCTACAGATATGAACTAAAAGTGATGCTTTCATGTCATCTTTAATTATGGTAAAATTATTGTAAAGAACAACCTGCAATGGCTTATTGTTATTGCATTTAAAGGAGTTGATCACCCAAAATTGAAAATTCTGTCATCATTTACTCACCCTCATGTCGTTCCAAAACCTGTATGGCATTCTATATTTTGAGAAATGTAACCAAGCAGGTGACCACTGAGTTCCAATGTATGGACAAAAAAACAAAACAAAACACTGAGCCATTTCTCAAAATATCTTCTTTTATGTTCTGCAGAAGAAAACTTCATACAAGTTTCGAACATAATGTGGTAAAATAATGACAGAATTTTCATTTTTTGGTGAACTGTCCCTTTAAATACTTAGAATCATGATGTAATATGTATCTAAGCCAACAAGTTTGTAGTGTGTGTTTAATTGTGTACAGACGCAGTGGTCTGCTGTCTGTGGAGCTCTTACCAGCTGCCAGCAGGAGTCAAAGTGGTGGGCGGAGCACAGCTCATCTGGATGAGATAGTGGGAGGAGGGGCAGAAGGCGTGACAGACTTAGGGTTTGGGGAGGGGCCAGATAAAACTTCTTCCTCAGGAACAGACTCTATTGTGGACAGTAATTGATAATATTCATCCTCTCCATCCAGAAGCTTGATTTGCCTGAGAAATGAGAGAGAAATATAAGAGAGTCACAGACACATGAAATCAAACAGAGCGTACACTGTAAAAAATATGCTTCATGTATTATCTAAATTAACTGGATCTATCAAGTCAAAAATATGAATTAATATAACTGAATTAGCTTAACTGTATAAGGTTACAAGAACAAAAAGTAATTTTTAAGGGTGAGATAAGGAGCTAAGTTAATGGCTCCAACATGGACATTTTTAAAATCAATGTCAAGTTTTTACATTAAAACTTATTCATTATATACAGTGGTGGAAATGGCCGAGATTCACTGGGGGGAATCTAGTCTAGTCAATTTCCAGCCCTGCCTTGTATAACATATAACATGTGACCCTGGACCACAAAACCAGTCATAAGGGTCAATTTTTTGAAATGACAATATTTGGCCGGGATACAACTATTTGAAAATCTAGAATCTAAGGGTGCCAAAAAAAAAAAAAAAAAAAATCAAAAGTCACAGCAAAGTTGTCCAAATTAAGTCCTTAGCAATGCATATTACTTACAAAAATAAATTTTTGATATATTTACAGTAGGAAATTTACAAAATATCTACATGGAAATTAATCTTTACTTAATATCCTAATGATTTTTGACAAAGAAAAATCGATAATTTTGACCCATACAATGTATTGTTGGCTACTGCTACAAACATACCGTGCGACTTATAACTGGTTTTGTGGTCCAGGGTCACATATAAGGAAGAGGGTATATTTTAGGTGTTGTAAGTGGTTGTCATTTCTTAAGTTTTTTTAAACACACATCAGAAATTGTTATCTTTAGGTAGGCTGTGTTTTTATGGGGTTGATAAGAAAACGGTGTTTATGTTTTGTGAGGCTGTTTTAAAATATATTGTTAGGCATTGTATATCTGAATGGACTGGGAATTTTACTGTGAAGTTGATACTCTGAGTACAGACAGCAATGAGAATAATGGGGAGGAAAGAACACAATAATCTTCAGTTTTTATATGAGCAGTGCATACTTAACCAGGTGAAGAAAAGTGATACATCTCATTATTTGTACTAACAGTATGAATTGCTTCATTCTGGGAGAAGATACAGAGCTTCACATTGTAAATTATACAAGAATTCATTTGTGCCTGTATCAGTACAGATTTTTAATAGTAATTCAACTCTATTGAATGTGGGTTTTTTTTTTTATTGTCTCCTCAGTAGTTCAGTGAAATGGTTCTATTGAGAGGCAAATTAATTAATTAAATTAATAAGGACAAATACTTAAGCATAATCTCTCAACCAATATGAGATCATAAAAACTGCATGGATAATAATTATAGAAGAATTAGCAAAATACAGCTAAAATTAGTTTTTAAAAATAGCAGGACATGTCAAATTCCCTAATTACATACTAAAATAAATTGGCTGCCTGTCTCGTTTCCATTACAAGATACTTTAATGACCTTTCAACTATCTCTCGCTCTCCCTCATGAGTTTCTCATGTCACACTGTAAAAATTATTTTCATGATTTGTTATCACAACATTTTTTCTTTTGTCAAATCAACTTAGATAATTAATGTGGTTCAGATAACATAATATTTTGAGTTTCTGTTGATTAAATCAATTGCCTTCATTGTATTAACTCAAATATTTTAATTTCAATGAACTCAAAATAAGGCAAGCAGGTAACTTACTTTTTTAAGTTAAACCAACAAATCTTTTTGATAGCGCAGTCAGTTGCACTTGTTTCTGAAACATCTAAAAATTACAGCCGCTAAATTAATAAAACATATGATTTATTATGTCATTGCTACTCTTTAACAGTGTAACTAAACTAAAGTAACAAACTAAGAACAAGAAAGGTTTTTCACAGGGGTTAAAAATATTAAATAAATAAAAGAAAACGCGAGAAACGGTTAATCCTTTAATAAAGAGCGCTGATATACAGCCTGCTCGAGGCATTAGAGGAACCAGGCTTAACTTCAGACTGTGAGGTCACATATCTCACAATTAATACATGCATTCTTATACCACGTCTTCTCTCCTCCCAAAAATAATACAAAAAAAAAAGGCTTCTTAAATAGCTCGTATTTTCAGCTGCAAATTTGCATGAGAAGCAAACAGAGCCGTGGTCTTCTCGGCTCCCCTCCTGAGCTGGTGGGGTGTTTAGATACGAAGAAGGAAAGCTGTTATTTACCCCAGTTTTCTGGGTTTCCTCTTGCTCCCCTGATAATCCAGACTTCTCTGCAGAGAGGACACAGAACCAGTACACGCAAACACACACAGACAAACACACACACGCACACGGAGTTAGAAAAGCTTCAGAAAAGACAAGCGCGAAGCAAGGAACATGCGCGAGAGAATCATTAATTTTTAATTCAAAGTGATTTTGTGTTGAATGTGTGCAGATGCTGATAATATCAGAAGTCACAGCATAATTTTTCTTGATCAAAGCGCGCGGGGCTGAGGCTGATGAGGCAGGCATCTTGCTCGGCTTTGATAAACCACATCAATTATTCACCGTGAAGGGAGACATCCTCACATGAAAGCAACAGATAAAGCGCCAAAGCACATGGTGGAGACAACAGAACGGCAGAGCGGCGTGGGGGTGGGGGCTCGGGGGTCTGGCACAGGTAGCTTTAATTGTATTATCATCTGGAAACAAAGTTAGACAAAGGCTTCCATGAAAGGCTTTGAACTCACGTTGAGATGGTTGTAATAAAGACTGTCTTCCGGGCTGTTCAGGAGCTTGGGCTGCTGTCCTCTTCGCCGAGGGGAACGGTGATGTAGCTTCACTGTTGGACCTGCGGGACACACACACACACACGGGACGGATCAGTGACACGTCTCCCATTGTGTCGCCCTGAAGGAATTGTATAAGCAGAGCAGCACAAATAAAGCTGACAGCTGCAACATAAATACATCACATGTACATGTTAAACAATAGTTCACTGCAAGATTTGTACATTTTGGAAGAAAATGTGAGTGGCGTCCATGAAAAAGTTGTTGTTGCAATGCTGAGGGAGTTGCTAAGATGATCTGATTGGTAACTAGGTGGTTTCTTACTAGTAGAGATGCCCTGATACTAAATTTCTCTGCCGATACAGATAGCCGATTATTCAGAATGATATCGGCTGACACCAATACCGATAGTTTGATTTATCTTAAGGAAGAAAAATAATTTCAAAATAATGCTGCAAACTATACAGGCCAGGGAATCCTCTCATTTGGTTCACTATAATATTAGAGGTTACAATTAACAACAGAAGTATTATATTCAGCTGCATTTGTTTTCAGATATCATAATTACACAAATAAAAACTGCAATGTTTGTATAAGCACTAGTTTTCATAAGCACTTGTCTTCATGGCAAATTAATTCAAACATATAATTAACAGTAAATAAGCTCCTCTAGTGTTTTTTTTATTTTTATTTTTTTATAGCTAAATAAGGAACTGTGAACACTGGAAAACATTCCTGAGGTAAATGTGACATTATGTGACACATTGTTCACAAGCTGTTTTACTGACGTCTTTCCGCAGTTTAAACACAGATAAAGTGATTACATAAGACATGATACATTCCAGTGAGTTGTACTATATCTTTCAACATACCTTTTGATGTTCATGCATGTTTTTCGAGATATAACTTGTATTAATATGGAAGATTGCTTGCGCTTTAGCGATCTGTCATGTCAAATTTAAGAGCGTCAAAACGCTATTTTTGGTTTGAATTTCATGATAAAATGGACAGAATGAGACTTTGTTTCTTATCAGAAGTAAGGAAGCACAAAGCTCTTTGTGATTATTGGATGGGAGGCGCTACAAATAGTGTAGCAAAAACCCTGTTTTTAAAGGATTAATTCACTTTAAAATGAAAATTACCCCAAGCTTTACTCACACTCAAGCCATCCTAGGTGTATATGAATGTCTTCTTTCTGATGAACACAATCAGAGTTATATTAATAAATATCCTGACGCATCTATAATGGCAGTGAACGGGACCAATGAGTATAAAGCTCAAGAAAGTGCATCTATCCAAAGCAAGACTAACTCAACACGGCTCCGGGGGGTTAATAAAGGCCTTCTGAAGTGAAGCGATGCATTTGTGTAAGAAAGTTCTAAAGTAAAATAACTAGCTTCCGCCAGACCTCTTCCGTATTCAACTTAGAAAGTGTAATGCCTCTCACAGTTCAAAAAACGTATGCTACGTCCTACGCCTTCCCTATTCAACTTATGAAAAAAGCTTAAATGACGCGACATCAGTTACACTTCCTTCCTAAGTTGAATATGGAAGGCGGTCTGTCGGAAGCTAGATAGTTTACTTTATAACTTGTTAAATATGGATATTTTTCTTACACAAACAAATCGCTTCGCTTCAGGCCTTTATTAACCCCTGGAGCCGTGTGGAATATGTTTTGCTTTGAATGTTCATCAGAAAGAAGAAAGTCATAAACACTTAGGATGGCTTGAGGGTGAGTAAAGCTTAGGGTAATTTTCATTTTAAAGTGAACTGATCCTTTAACTACGGGTGATTCATAGGGTCAAATAGAGCCTGCTTTAATGTCGCTATTTTTTAACTGTTAATGCGTTATTGTTGTGGTAACTAAATTCAACACAAGAGATTTTCTTCACACACAGTATGAGTTGCAGTGTGGACACGTTTTTCTGCACCCTTTTGATTGACAGGATATAATCGTCCCTGATCATCGTCTGTTTTTAAACAATTGACTGATGGCCGACAGTGATGATAATAGCTTTTATCGGCCGATACCTTGGTGCATCTCTACTTACTAGTCCAAGTCAGTAGGCTTCTTCAGTATGTCTATATGATTTTATCATCCACTAGGAGAAAATCTGAAAAATATTAGCAAACCCTTCCACAACAAACCACATGATTTGAGGTGTGATTTATTACTGTAGCACAGACGATGCGGGATGAATTACACACAGAAGTTTTTGTTTAAACTATATTATAGCATTAAAAAGTGTGTTATACTCATCAAGGCTAAATTTATTTGATCAAACACAGTAAAAACTGTTATACTGTGAAATATTATTACAATTTAAAATACCGGTTTTCTATTTTAATATATTTTAAAATGTAACTTATTCCTGTGATCAAAGCTGAATTTTCAGCATCATTACTCCAGTCTTCAGTGTCACATGATTCTTCAGAAATCATTCTAATATGCTGATTCGATGCACAGGAAACATTTTTTATTATTATCAATGTTGAAAACAGTTCAATATTTTTGTATAAAACTGTGAACTGCTTTTCTATCATAAAAGTTCAAGTAGTTTAAATATGCAGTGTGTCCTTTTCACAATCAAACATGAGTGCCAACCATCTGATCCACCAAAATTCTGTCGGTTTACAATTATCGTAGATCAAACAGCATGTCAGGAACAGGAGAAAGAAGAGAGAGTCTTGCTTCCTCATGTTCATTCGTAACCTTTCAGATCTACAAACATGACAAAATGAGCAGAAATCCAGGACACCTTTCTACGCCAGCATGTATATTTAATATCGAGGCCTGTTTCATCTCGTCTTCATTTTAGACGAGGCAGAGCTTCTCTACTCATCATCTTTCCAGATCCTCTGTAAATCTTCTCTAAAACAGAGTTCAGTGATGTACTCGTTCTGCGGAACGCTCCGGAACAGAATGGTGTGATGGCTTTGAACAGACCGAAGAACATCTCTATCCTTCTAACACTTCAAAGCACTGAGGTTCAGTCTTTCTGCTTCAAAAATGTTTAAGGAGCAGGTTATGTGCTCTACCACTTTACATTGATGCACTTGTAATGACTGCACAGTTCTGGTCCACAAGATCTCCAAATGGGTCAAGAGCACTCAGTGTCACATGTAGCAACTGCTTTAAACTTTAAATTCAAATTTTCTTTCCGCAAAAGTTGACTTTTCCCATCTCCCACACTTAAGGACCTGCAACCTTCCCATATAACAGAACTGCTCTGCAAGTCATTTCACGATTGTAAATCAAAACTGGTTTGGACAGAAACTCTATTTTTCCCCAATGAGCGGAGATCAAACAGAGAGCATAACTGTTTAGGACAAAACAAGAGATGAAAAATTGGAAAAGCACATTTATGAACAAATTTGTTTTAACAGCAATACAGTAATTTCATCCAGATACTAAACACACAGAATAATATTCCTTCCCAGCAATCATATGGAATACAATTCTGGGAAAATTGATGAATAAAAATATATGACCCATGCTGGCAAAATGAGTCGCAATGAGCACATTTTCAAAAATGAGTTATTGTTATTCACAATCTCTATTAAAACCTTCAAAATGATGTATGATTTGTTGGAATCAGAGAACAAATGACTGACCTACACCTGTTTGGAGTTGATAGAGTCAGAAAAGTCAATTTTGAGAAAAACCGAGTTAAAGTTTTCTGAAGGTTCCAAAACAAAATCACCAGCAACCATACCTTAAAATCCCTGTTAATAACACCTAATTTGGTGCACACACCTTGTCAAAATCAAATATCTATAGGAAAAATATATATTTAACTTTTTTTCAATATTTTACTTCAATATTTGGAAGTACTGTAATTCTGTGTATATGTGTATATCAGGATCGCACGCTGTCTAAGGCGTCTTTGTGTGCGCGCTCTTCGGATCTGTCAGTCTGCGCGAGTAAGATTGATTTGTTAAATCAGCATGAGTTTGAAAATCACATTTCATTGGTTCACTAAAAATTTTGGATTAAAGTTAACATGAAATCAAAATTGACCCTATTTACTTTATTAACATGTTCCAGGTCTTATGCATCGGTTCACATTCGCACACAGCATTACTGTAGCTCAAACAGTAAAAGCATGGCGCTAACAAAGGCAAGGTCATGAGTTTGATTCCCAGGGAATGCATCAACTGATCCAAATGCACACTTTCAATGTAATGTAAGTTGCTTTGGATAAAACCATCTGCCAATGCATACAAGTAAGTTAAGTGGAAGTTATTTTAAAGGGCAAAATATTAGTAATCAATTATTTCTAGAGAGAAAGAGAGAGAGAAAGTGGGAGATTGAGAGAGAGCGCAATACCTTTCAGTAGGATACTCTCCTAGCACAGCCTTTAAGTAGTCTGACCTTGAGCCATTAGTGATATGTAAGTCCCACTGCCACACACATGTGGGTTAGTGCCTGATCCTCCCCCTTTGTCTGGGAAATCAGCACCATTTGATCCAGAGCTCTCCCTCAGGGCTGCAGCTCTTCCTCTGATAGACCAGCAGCACACAAGCAGTCAAAAGCCATCTAAACGCTCTTCATCCCGCCTAGGGCCTGTGTACTACACTGCTGGAGCAGAGAATCCCACCCTAGACAAAACTTAGTCTTTTAAAAAGGGGGTGCCACTCCATGAAATCATAAAATGTAACACAGAAATGTTTATTGTACTGGCTAGGTCTAAAATAAAAAATGAAGTACAATATGAAACATGGTATTTACCTGAACCCTCGATTAATCAGGCAGTCACATTATTCAAGCATAGATACAGATGTCCATGCTTACAAAAAAATATTGCAAGCATTTTGCTCATTTCAAGAGAGAGATTCAGCATGTAATGAAGAGACAATTTCTTGCATAGTTTGCATCTAGAAGTTGCTCCAACTGTAGTGAGAAATACCAGTTTCAGGGTATCAATGCAATATTGGTAGACAAATAATTGATATATATATATATATATATATATATATATATATATATATATATATATATATATATATATATATTAATATATGACTACCAACAAAAACTTATGGTGCAATCTATTAGCTATTCGATCATCCATCTATAACATCTAGGACAAGTAAAAAGTTATACCCCATGGTGCAGGACAAGCAAGCAAACTTAAGATTTGTAAGCAAGTATTTTGTCACTTTTGTCAAGAAAAGATTTTAAAAAAATTATTGGATGATAATAATTTAAAGATTGTTAACTTCCTTTAATTTGTTTAATTATGAACTGTGTGATTTCTAAAGAGAGTCAAAACATTCTAAACGGAATCTTTGCAAGAGCTGCAGCACAGTCTTCAACACTACTTAGCGTATACAGCTAGTCACACAAGCAACACCAGCTAAGCACATGGTGTACCTCAGGTTTTGGTGCTCAGACCTCTTCTCTTCTCAATAAACATAACATTATTGGGACTAGTTAGGCCCAAAAGCCTGCTGAATGACTTTCCATACTCCACCTGAGTCACACATGATCACGGATGCTTCTCTGACAACTGTGAAGGACCAGCTACTCACCTGTCAATCAATCATTCCACCAAAATAAGAGATTTAAACTGTCAGTTATAAGCAAGGAAGAAAACCATGCATATAACACCAGGTGTTATAACATTCCTGTATAGCTCAAACAGTAGAGTATGGTGGTAGCAATGCCAAGGTCATGGGTTGATTCTCTGATGAACTGATAACACGTATACCTCGAATGCAATGAAAGTCGCTTTAGATAAAAGCCTCTTCCAAATACATACATTTAAATATATAAGGGCTATATGTCACAAAATACTGATAATTCATCCTTTTGTTGTTGATTCCAAAATATTGTATATTTAATGTCACAGGATGGCAAGAAACAATGACCAGATCTCACACACACACACACACACACACACACATCCATTAACACCATTACAAACCATTGCATGTTTCTCATTGTGCATGTTTGTGTTGGGAGGGACACCAATCTCTGAAGCAATCTGTGAAGGTTTGCACAAATATAATCCTTTATTCAGGACTTATTGATTTGCCTTATAGACTGTTGGGTGGAAAAAAGAAGAAAAAGCAATAAAATAAACCACTAAGGGGTTGAGTTTTATGTTGTACCATTTGCCTTGCATTTCGTAAATGTTTGTATTTGATAGATAAAAAGGCTGAGAATTCTTCTCGGAGAGAGGTTTTAATTTGACAAGACTCAGGCCGGCTGTTAAAAAGCACCTCTAAATCCCTTGAAAATCAGAACGCGCTTCAGAAACTACATAAAAGAGATGCTAAAAGGGTTTTTAGCCGTATAAACGCGGGAGGCGTATTGATTCCCGTCGCTCACGTGCGTGATCACCTGACATGTCTCGGGCTGGGCCGAGCCGTCGGGGTTTGTTTGTACAGATGGAGGAGAAGGGGTGGATTGTAAGGCAAAATCATCAGCAGTGCTCTTTGATGTCTAAATGAAGCATGTGCAGACCAGACCATATACACACACACTGCTGAACAGAGATGCTGAGAAACACCACACACACACACACACACACACACACACACACACACAGAAAAAAGCACACGGAGACAACACTAACCCACATACCTACATACACACACAAAAGTCCCATATACACACTAACACAGGCCTGTCCTCTCAGAGTGCATGCAGACTGCATTCTTGAACCCTCCCAAACAAAGCTACTGAACAAACCTAAAGTGAGACACTTGGGAGGATTTCCAAGCCAATCTGGAACTATTCTGACATCAGGCTCTCAGTAACGTCTGATGATTGGAATTGAAATAGGCTTGTTAAAATCTAATCCCAATGTGCTTAAAATTACACACACAGCAGGGAATTCACAAAGAACGAACACACAGACACACACACACACACACACACACACACACACACACACTAGGTTTTCATGTTTTATGGGGACTTTCCATAGACATGATTTTTATACTGTACAAACTGTATATTCTATCCACTAACCCTAAACCATACCCATAAATACAACCCTACAACCCCTTTCAACATTTTTACATTGTCCCCATAACATAAAGAACATTGCTCAAAAGGTCAATTTGATAAAAACACACCTGGGTTTTATTTCACACCAAAATTGAAAGAAAGAAAGAAAGAAAGAAAGAAAGAAAGAAAGAAAGAAAGAAAGAAAGAAAGAAAGAAAGAGCCTATTTTAGGTCCATCAAGATTATGTACTTCAGCATTATTTTGTCACTTACGCAAATTTCCTCTCAAATTTTCATTATAGTAATGCAAAAAATCTCATTCCATTACTGCAATTTAAATCACGTTACTGTAATTATGTAGTGAAAATCATAGACACTATCATAGAATAATATTTTAATTTAAATAAAAAAAAAAAAAACACATTTAACACAATAAATATGTATTCTCAGAATTGTACTTTACAAACACTACCATTAAAAAGTTTGAGGTTGGTAAGATAAAAAAAAAAAAAAAATTAAACTCTTATGCTCTCCAAGCATGCATTTATTTAGACAAAAATACAGTAAAAACAGAAATATTGTGAAATATCATAACAAATTAAAATAACTGTTTTCTATTGTAATATGTTTTAAAATGTAATTTATTCATGTGATCAAAGCTGAATTTTCAGCATCATTTCTCTAGTCTTCAGTGTCACATGATCCTTCAGAAATCATTCTAATATGCTGATTTGCTGCTCAAGAAACATCTCTTATTATTATCAATGTTGAAAACAGTTGTGCTGCTTAATATTTTTGTAGAGACCATTATACTTTATTCCAGGATTCTTCAAATAGCTCTCTTCAAAAGAACAGCAGTGGTTTGAAATAGAATGTAATCTCCACATGTAACACACATCTGTCCCTATAGTGTCTGTGGTCACAGGAAATCTGACTTTGATAAGAAGAGTCTTTAACTCAAAACAGTCAGGGAAATCCACCCAACTCATCATCAAGACTTAAACCATAATGCCACTGATGCTAATATGCTAATAGATGGGACAGTATAAGTATCATTTTAAAGACTCAGTCTGTTACTGTCCCGTGTGAAAGTACATCCTGTTAGACTCTATTAAACTTACTCTGTTTCTCACTGACATTAAGAGGATTTCAAAAGTTGGCACCAAGTTAACTAAACTTTCCCACGATACAGTGCTCAGTCAGCCAAATCTCACCTACTGAAAACAGGTGGAGAAATGAAGAGCAATGTTTAGCAAGAGTTGTAAAGCATCTAATCGAAGTAGTTAACTGCTATGGGGAAATACGTTTTAAATCATAGAATGATTAGATTATGATTCAACAACATCATAATTTATATTACTGAATTAGAAATTTGAAATATGAATGGATTAATGAATCAGACTTCCCGATGTGTGTGCAAAATAACACAACAAAACAGCAATGTACATTTTGGCATGCTATATTGCTACTACTATTTGTTTATACTGGAAAAGCTACACTCTTATGAAAACAACTAACATTTTTTAGCAGTGAAAACTCAGCTAGATAGTATTAGGGCTGTTGACTAGTTGTCCAACAACACTCTAAGAAAAGTCAGAAAAATAGGGCCCACTGTGCTGTGTTAATATGATGTAATTTTCCATATTGATTTTTCTCAGGTGTTTTACCTGTGTTTTGAATTACGCATTGCATTGTGTTGTGACTTTTCCCATGTTTAAGTGTTATAATCAGGTCTCTGGTGCATCTACCAGCACAGTAAATGTGGACAACCCAGTAACTTTGTTTTGGTAAGCCTTCTTCTACAAGCATGTGAAAAATCGAGCCGTTCTAATTTCACTCCCCTTGTGATGTAGGAAGGGGATTTTATTATAATATTACCGCCCCCTGAACCTGTATGTTTCCACCCACAGCGCCGCCATTGTTTTTGCAAGTGAGGAGTAACACTGGTCCTGGAGTGCAGCAGCAGCAGCTGTCCTGCAGTTTAGCTACAACCCTGATCAAACGCACTTGAATGTCTTCAGGATTACTAAAGCTACGTGAAGGAAGGTGAGTTGTGTCAGAGCAAAACTCTGCAGGACAGCAGAACTCAAGAATGACCGTCCCTGAGCTTGTGATATGTCTCAGCTATGTAAACATTATCACTGATCTATTAACGGCTATAATAGCAAACATGAGTCACCATAAACTCCTGGCATCTGAGCCACTAAGGACGCAGTGGTGTAATTTTATTGATGAAGGGAATGTGTCCAGATAAATTCAATACCAGTATGTGTAAGTCATTAACACTAGAATGCTTCACACGATCGTCAGTAAAACACAGGATTTGCACAGAAATTGATTCTCAAAGATGGATCGATACCAACTGATCCAATTTCATACATATTTATTTTGTGATGTTTGCAAATTGTCTTCCTGAATGTGTTTAGTTAGCACAATGCTAATGTACTGTAAAATGTGGCTAAAGTTACCATTGTTTCTTACTGTATTCACGGAGACCAGAGCCATTTCGTTATTTTCATTTTTAACCCCAAAACGCGTGTAGTCTGTATAATCAACCTGATCTCACAGCAATTTGTATGTATTTTACGAGGTGGCTAATTCGTACGAATTCATACGACCTCACTCGTCCGAATTCATACGTTTTTTGCTAAATCGTACGTATTTTAGGAGTTGACAAATTCGTATGAATTCATACGAATGACCTACCCCAAACCCCACCCCTAAACCTACCCGTCACTGGGGTTTAGACAAATCGTACGCATTCGTACGAGTGAGGTCGTACGAATTCATACGAATTAGCCACCTTGTAAAATACGTATGAATTGGTCGTGAGATAGCGTTGGTATAATTCACAAAAGCATTTTCATTCTTATTTCATTCTCATCCAACAGTGTGTAGCTTTAGCCACGTTAGCCGTGCATCACACTATCAAAATCATTCAGAATCGAATTTTAGCAAACATCCACAAAATACATGCCATACCTATGTTATATCTGCATCAAGAACAGTTTAATGGTCCATTTTGCGAGTTATATTTGCTGTGTTAGCTTCTGTATTATGTATGCCTCAGTGTATTGGAATGACGAGCAAATTGGGGCAAATTTGACAAGCTATAATAAATGATCTGTGGGGTATTTTGAGCTGAAACTTCACAGACACATTCTGGGGACACCAGAGAATTATATTACGTCTTGTCAAAAGGGGCATAATAGGTTACCTTTAAAGGAAATATCTGTAAACTTAATGGATAATGTCCTGGCAGATTACCAGTAACTATTTTGTTTATCTATGAATTTTTTTTCTTACAATGAATCAACGAAGTAATAAGGTAATAAGCTAGTTGGCTAAGTTTAATATATTTAGGGGGGGTGATTTTAAAAAGAGAATCAGTTCTCAAATGAGAATACACGAGTTGTTGCAATGTGTTAGGAGTGTACAGTGCTTTAACAGTCAGCACAGTAAAACCTTCTTTGACATGTTTCTCTTTATACATTTAATACATCTTTATTGATTAAAGTTTATGTGCAAATTCACTTCAACAATGAATTTCAAGACAATCACTATGGGACTTCAAATCCCCTGCTGTGAGCAATGTTCCCATTATTATGCAGAATCCACAGGTTTATTTGTGAGATTAAAGCACACTGTTTTTTTTTGTTTTTTTTTCTAGCGTCTGTTGCTTATTCATTACGATGTGCTACTCACTCCTGCGTGTCTGTCAGAACAGATGGCTGCTTTAATAAATAGCTGCTATAGAAAAAAAACTCAAATTGTTGGATCCCAGAAACTAGCCACAATATTTCTGTCCTAACAGTAATAAACTTTCAAATGTGGCTCAGAGTCCAAGTGCTCAGGTTACATGCAAGGTGCATCATTCTGCAACTGAGATGTTTTGTGCCGCCAAGTATTGGAACATTTCTTGTAAGGACTTTAACAGTGTTTGGAATTTCAAGTTTATTTTATCTGTTTATTTGTTGAATATCTGCTTGTTACCCCACTGATGGGCTGCAATGAGTATTTACAGTATCTCAGAGTACACCCCTCACATTTTTGTAAATATTTTATTATATCTTTTCATGTGACAACACTGAAGAAATGACACTTTACAATGTAAAGTAGTGAGTGAACAGCTTGTATAACAGTGTAAATTTGCTGTCCCCTCAAAATAACGTCTCGGTTACAAAGGTAACCCTTGTTCCCTGAAGAAGGGTACGGAGAAGTACGTCAGACAGACCAACGAAAAGGAATCTCGCTAGAGAGGCCAATCTGCTTCGAGTTTAACTAAAACGAGCCAATGCACATTGGCATGCAATCATATGCAGCAGCTGCTCGCCTAGCAACGTGGGTATATAATGAGCAGCAGGGGCGTTGCATCTTCAGCTTTTCGCTGAGGAGCTGAACAGGTTAGGTGGCAGCATCAGCGGGGTCCAGCGACTGTGGCGACAGGATGTACGTCTCCGTTCCCTCCTTCAGGGAACGAGGGTTACCTTTGTAACCGAGACGTTCCCATTCAGTCGGTCACGTTCGACGTACGTCGGACAGACCGACGAATAGGAATCCCTACCAAAGTGCCACAGAGGCTGCCCCCTTCCAGCGCTCTGTGCAAGCCTCCTGAACCCCCTTGCCTACGGATGGTGGGACAGGGCTAACACAGAGAGTGTCGATCACTGCTTTTCCCCAAAAAAAACATTCATTGAGACTATTGGATAACACTGGGAAAGTGTACCCTTTCACTGGAAAGGAACGCCACATCCTTCCCCGAAAGAGTCATGTGGAGTAGTACATATGGACTAACCCCGTAGGGCTGTACTACATATGGAAGTACTGGGGTGACTCCAACCTGATGAGAGGTGGGTTCTCCCAGAGGGAAAGACACGGGCTTCATTTAGGAGCAACCGTGGAATAACACATATGGGATCGTAGGGTCACACGTATGGAACCCAGCCTAAATCCGGTTCTCAAGGATACAACGAAGTGAAGGCCTGGCACCAGACACTCCGCCACGTCCGGCTGCCGAAGGGAGATCAGAGGACAGAACAGGGTCCTCCGGGGGCAGCGCTTGCAGGCTCACTACCTGGACCCTGAAGGGGGTGGTACCTTGGGCACAGCCAGGCCGGGGTCTCAATACTCTAGGCACGATTCGTCGACCGAAAAAGCCTGCAGGTCCCCTACCCTCTTGATAGAGGCCAATGCAATCGGCAGCAAAGTCTTCGTAGACAGAATCTTTAAGTCTGTTGACTGCAAGAGCTCAAAGTGAGCATTCTGGAGTGCTCGAAGCACCAGAGCAAGGTCCCAAGAGGGTATGGAGGGGGGTCGAGGAGGATTTAACCGTCTCGCCCCCCCTAAGGACCAGGTCGTGCTTACCAACAGACTTGCCATCGATGTGGTCGTGGTATGCGGAAATTGCGGCAGCATGAACTTTGAGGGTGGAGGGAGACAGCCTACGCTCCAAAGCACGACTTCAACAACCCACGCTGCAGCCCGACAGCTCGACGCCACACGACACGCAGAGGAGCGAGAGGTTTGCTCTTGCTGATCTCCACGGTCTCCCAGAGTGTCGGACAGACCCGCGGCTGTGCTTTTACACACAAGTGGCAGCTGGCCAACAACAGAGGGGACTCAAGCTTCCCGGAGAAAGAAGAGTCGCGACCGGCGTGTCAACATGATCATGTTCTCGTACGAAAACATGAACCACCCACGAACATCATTTCAGCACACGCCCAGACATGTGAAACAGTGATCGTGGCCGTCAGTGAGGACAGGAAACAACCGCATCCAGAAACACACAAGTAGAATGTCATCTTTAAAAAGATGCAAGCTCTACGTGTGTAAGCTCTTTTAGGGACTTTACTCTTTTAAAAGGCAGGGATTGTGTGCAGCCTGTCGTGTGCTCTCTCTTTGAAGGTGCTCACTCTTACCAGCCATAAAAACGGCTTTCAGCACTCAAAGCGCACCGTACCAGCCGTGAGAACAGCCTTCTGACGCTGTCATAACAGCTATTTCCTCAATAATGGCAAACGAAACAATAAACAGAAAATAAAGAGAGGACTTCGACCCCGCTGCTCGAATAAAAGAGAAGTTCAACCAAAAAGCTCGACTCATCTTCTAGCAGACACTTGCTTGCAGAGAACAGGAACAAACACCGTTCGGCTCCGAAGCGAAAAGCTGAAGATGCAACGCACCTGCTGCATTATATACCCGCGCTGCAAGGCGAGCAGCTGCTGCATATGACTGCATGCCAATGTGCATTGGCTCGTTTTAGTTACACTCGAAGCAGATTGGCCTCTCTAGAAAGATTCCTATTCGTCGGTCTGTCCGACGTACGTCCAACGTGACCGACTGAATGGGAACTGAACACACAGCCATTAATGTCTAAACCGCTGGCCACAAAAGTGAGTACACCCCTAAGTGAAAATGTCCAAATCCAAATTTTAAATTTTTTTATTTTGAGTGGCCACCATTATTTTCCAACACTGCCTTAACCCTCTTAGGCACGAAGTTCACCAGAGCTTCACAGGTTGCCACTGGAGTCCTCTTCCACTCCTCCATGACGACATTGCGGAGCTGGTGGATGTTAGAGACCTTGTGCTCCTCCACCTTCCGTTTGAGGATGCCCCACAGATGCACAAAAGGGTTTAGGTCTGGAGACATTCTTTAGCAAGGCAGTGGTCGTCTTGGAGGTGTGTTTGGGGTCGTTATCATGTTGGAATACTGCCCTGTGGCCCAGTCTCCGAAAGAGAGGGGACCATCCTCTGTTTCAGTATGTCACAGTACATGTTGGGATTCATGGTTCCCTCAATGAACTGTAGCTGCCCAGTGCCGGCAGCACTCATGCAGCCCCAGACCATGACACTCCCACCACCATGCTTGACTGTAGGCAAGTCACTCGTGAAACACTATTCACCTGGATGCCGCCACACATGCTTGACACCATCTGAACCAAATAAGTTTATCTTGGTCTCATCAGACCACAGGACATGGTTCCAGTAATCCATGTCCTTAGTCTGCTTAGTCAAACTGTTTACGGGCTTTCTTGTGCATCATCTTTAGAAGAGGTTTCCTTCTGGGACAACAGCCATGCAGACCAATTTGATGCTGTGTGCGGCGTATGGTCTGAGCACTGACAGGCTGACCCCCCACCCCTTCAACCTCTGCAGCAACGCTGGCAGCATTCATACATCTATTTCCCAAACACAACCTCTGGATATGACGCTGAGCATGTGCACTCAACTTCTTTGGTCGACCATGGTGAGGCCTGTTCTGAGTGGAACCTGTCCTGTTAAACCGCTGTATGGTCTTGGAAACCATGCTGCAGCTCAGTTTCAGGGTCTTGGCAATCTTCTTATAGCCTATGCCATCTTTATGTAGAGCAACAATTCTTTTTTTTCAGATCCTCAGAGAGTTATTTGCCATGAGGTGCCATGTTGAACTTCCAGTGACCAGTATGAGAGAGTGAGAGCGATAACACCAAATTTAACACACCTGCTTCCCATTCACACCTGAGACCTTGTAACACTAACGAGTCACCGGGGAGAGAAAATGGCTAATTGGATGAGATGGCTTTGTCCCTTCCTCAGCTCTCATCAGTCAGCTCTATTGTTCCCATTCAGGGATCGGAAGCCCACGCTACGGCTTCTTCCACCCTGGACGAGAACTCGATGCTAGAATTATCTAGTCCTGAGAATCTAGATGTTCTAAGCATCGAGGCAGGAGAGATTGAGGATTCACCACCCCAATCCCCTGCTTTTGAGGAGCTGCTAGAGGTTGTGACCAGAGCAGTAGCCAAATAAAATACTGAATGGCCATCAGTAAAGCAGGAAGCACAAAAGAAAAGCAAGCTGGATGAGCGCTTCCCGCAGGCTCGGTTGCAGCCTTCACGTTGGGGTCTGCCTTTCTTTCCTGATCTCCAAACGGAGATGTCGAGATCATGGAAAAAGCCGTTCACATCGAGAATTTCAAGCCCAACAATTCACCATTTTTCCTCCATTGTGGGCTTGAAAGAGAACAGCTATGGGGTGATGCCGCGGGTTGAGGAGACTCTAGCACAGGGGTTCTCAAAGTCTACATTCAAAGGTCCAATTCTGAATTTTCATCAATGTCAAATGTCCGGAACAACTGGTTATTACAAAACTTGTTTTTAATAAACATGCAAAACATGCATAACAAATCAACACTAATTTTTTGAAAAAAATAAAGTGCCTTTTGCATTCAAAATACATTAATTACAAGTGCAAAATGGCAAAACAATTAATTTAAGTGTAAACATTTTGTATGAACAAAACTATAAGAGGTAGGCAAAAGCCGCTTTTCCACTGTCAGGCCAAACGGTTCTCATTGCGTAACCGTTTCATTCCGTGGGCCAGCTTTCATTTTCCACTGTGGGGCTGATAACGGGCACTCTTTGGAATGTAATACAAAAGCGCCAGTCGTTGCCTTGGTAACGCAACAGTTTACTGATGATATGAGATGTAAATAAAGACCGCGCTATGGAGGATGATCAGATATTTCTTTTAATTTTATTATTAATTTGTTTACATTGCTCAAATAGCCAGGTAACATACAAGTGACCAATCCTGAGTGGCAACGTCACAGATTCTACCAGCACGATTTAGCACGGTTAGACAACCGTGCCGAGAAATCCGGGCCGAGAACATTTTTTGTAATTGTGCCATGCCATACCAGGCTCAAGTGGAAACACAACTGGAACCGTTCCTTACCATTCTAAGAACCGTTCAGCCTGACGGTCGAAAAGCGGCTAAAATATCTGTATTTTGTTTCATAGTGGCATTTGACATTTCCACTCTTCACAACTCCAACTGTCTCGTTACAAATCAAACAGAACAGCTTTGTGTTGGATTGAGGCAAAATGAACAAATACCTCTCTGTCCAATCATCTTTGAAAACTCTATTTTCTTCGTCATCTTTTCTTTTTCCTGAAAACTGACATCCTCACCCATCCAAACGCTCACTGCGGTGAAGTGTTGACCAATTACATCAAACGTCATACACTCACTGGATGTCATGACAACAATGTCATGCAGGAAAACTTTAAATATCTCGCCTTCGCTTTAATTTCTGACCATCTCCAAAAAGACATAAAAAACTAAACAAATGATTTACAAGTTTAACATGCAATTATCAATGTAGGAAATCCACACTTTTAATTCCTTACACACAATTAGTGCTCTTTTAATACAAAATGGAGGCGGGTCCGGATTGAATTCCCTCCAGGTCTGGATCTGGACCGGAGTCTGGACTTTGAGAACCCCTGCTTTAGCATCATATCTCTCACCCGACGCTATGTGAGAAAAAGCCTCAAAAAGCCTGGGGGTTGAAACAACACTCTCACCTGAAGACTTCTAAGCTGAAGGCAGATCTGAGGACTGTCATTCAGGCGAGGAATGCTTCGAGAAAGAGGTTCTGACGCTTTGCGCAGGCTTCTGAGGGCGGTCCCCCCTGTGGTGGAGCGACAACATCTTGGTCCTCTGCGGAGCCCTCTGGAAATCTATGTTTGCTTCCCGCTGCCTCGTACACTTCAGGACGCATCGGTTTCCAGCGAATGCAAATCAAAGTGTCTGCCCAAAGTTGTTGCGGCACTGCTGAGTTTGCTCCCTCATATGAGGCCTGTAGAAAATTTCATTCGGTTTTCCCCTGCCGGCCAGCCACTTCAGGACACCGAACTTATTTCACACACAACACCCGAGGTCAGTCTCGAGAGACTGATCCCTCTAGTAGAGTATGTAGAAGCTTGGAGGAATCTTCACAATATATCTCAATGGGTCTTGCGCACGGTCGAGAAGGGTTACAGAATTCAATTCGAGCACCATCTGCCGAAGTTCAGTGGGGTGGTGTATACTATTTTCAGCCGCAAGCATCCCTCACAGGCTGGGGAGCGGTCATGGAAGGCCACTTTACCAGAGGTCTGTGGAGAGGGCATCATCTTTCGTGGCACATCAATTGCCTGGAGATTATGGTTGTGTTTCTATCCCTGAGGCACTTCCTCCCAGACCTCAGAAGCCATCATATTCTGGTACGAACAGTCAATACGTCGGTGGTCTCCTGTATAAATCAGCAGGTGGGCCTGAAGTTGCAACTTCTATGCAGGCTGGTGCATCAGGTTCTTCTGTGGGAAAGTTGCGCTCGCTCAGAGCAATGTATATTCCAGGTGGACCAAATTTTTGGAGCAGACATCCTGTCGAGGCTGTGGCTGAGGCCTGGGGAATGGAAGCTCCACCCTGACACGGTGGAGCTGATTTGGAGGAAGTTTGGCCAAGCAGAAGAAAATGTGTTCACCTCCCACAAGAACACTCAATTTCTGCTTTGGTTTTTCCCTCACGCATTCAGCTCCTCTGGGGCTGGATGCCATGGTACAGGCATGGCCAAGGCGGTGTCTGTACGCATTTCCCCCAATCTAGAGTTCTAGAGAGGGTCTGCCAGGATGTGGTCAGTTTACTCCTAGTAGCCCTGTGCTGGCCGGATCGAGTCTGGTTTTCAGACATCATAGCAATCCTAGCAGGCACCCCATAGGAAATCCCTATCAGGCAGGACCTGCTGTCGCAAGCCGGGGGCCTAATTCATCACCCAGTGAGGGGACCAGCTTCTGAGCACTGGTCTCTCAACCGAGGATGTTGAGATCATTCTAAACTCTAGAGCTCCCTCCATGAGGAAACTTTACACCCTAAAGTGGAATGTGTTTGCTTTATGGTGCAGAGAACAACAGTTGGACCCAGTTAACTGTCTAGTGGCTTCAGAGCTGGAGTTCCTCCAAAGCCGTTTCTCTGATGGTCTTTCCCCGTCCACACCTAAAGTCTATATGGCAGCGATAGCTGCCTTCCACACGCCTTTAAGCAGTGGCCCTCTGGGGAAACACCAAGTTATCGTTTGTTTCCTTCATGATGCTCGGAGGATGAGGCCTGTCATCCAAGCCAGAGTTCCTGTCTGGGACCTGGCAGTGGTTCTTGAAGGGTTATCCCTGGCACCCTTTGAACCCATTGACGAGGTGTCGAAGAAGTTTCTCTCTTTCAAAGTGGCCTTCCTGCTAGCTATTACGTCCCCTTAAAAGAGTTCTTTCTGTTGCTCCCTCTTGTCCTGAGTTCGCTCCTGGGAGGGTTAAGACCATTCTCCACCCTAGGCTGGGCTACATGCTCAAAAGTGGCATCTAATGTGGCACGGTCTATTATCCTGCAGGCCTTTCATCCTTCACCACGTGTCGGCTGATAAGGGCACTATTATGCCCTGTCAGAGCCTTGAAGGCCAACGTACGTAGGTCCTCGGGTTGGAGGAAGTCGGACCAGCTACTTCTGTGCTTTGGGTCACTTATGCAGACGATTAGCAGGTTGATTGTGGAGGCTATTTCTTCAGCGTATGAGGCGCACAGTTTGCCTTAGCCTCTTCTGATAAAAATCCACTCGACTAGATGAGTGGCATCCTCTAAAGCCCTGTTATCAGGAGTTTCCCTTTAAGAACATCTGTGATGCAGCTGGCTGGGCCTTCCCGCACACCTTCAAAAGATACTATAGCTTGGATCTGCCCTCCATGCCGGGTTCTCAAGTCCTCACATCCTGAGTTGTGCCTGACAAGCTTCATACCAGGACAGGCACTAGTCAGTGTGGTGCAGTGGGTATTTCGTTGTCCAAAGCGTTATCTTCGACACAGCGCGAGTTCCCTTCGAAAGGGAACGTCTCGGGTTACGACTTGGGTTATGAGACACTGCGTCCCTATGCCACACCTCCTGAGTGCCTAAGAATGACTTGCTTTGACCTATCAGAAGCTAACACTATTGTGTGTTTTGGCTCCCCTTTATAGCTTCCGTGTACGCCGTCACATGTGACGCCACACATGCTTCAGACGCTATCATGCTGGAGGGGTTACCCAAAGTGTAGTCTTCGATGCAGCATCTCGTTCCCTTCTCAGGGAACAAGGGTTACCGAGACGTTTTGACTAGTTAGTAAGAAGAGGGGAGTGATGTTGAATGAATGAGCTTGAGAGAAAGAGAGAGAGACTGTCTGGCTGTGCTCCAGATGGTTGGTGTGACAGAGATGATGACTATGGTGGTGACAATAAAGGACCCAAAAAATAAATCCCAGATCTGTGTTCGTCTTGCATGACATGACGTGTTCCCTGCGGCCGAAACAGTCAACAGAGCAGCCAATTAGACACAGTCATTGACTTCAGCCCTGCACAGGCAGCCTGTGTCTGTCAAATGATCTGATCTACAGGAACAACAGGAACAATGTCAGAAGATGTTCAAAGATTTAAAACAAGCATTGCTTTGCACTCTCATGAACTCTCTTCATTAACTTCACTTTTCTTCATTTTTGCTCCATTTCTTTTAATCAGCTGGTGTTTTGGTGGATTTTAGTGGATGTATGAAGTCAGTTCTAAAGTTGACACAGGTGTCTAGCAGAGGAACCACAGGTGTAGAGAATCACATTAATCATCAACATGATCCTAGTATGTCAAGCAAATGTGCTTGTGATATCTTTTTTTAAATGAAACTTTTTTTTGTTTTGTTATCCGATTCATAAAATTATGGTAAAGCCTGAGATGTACATTTAAAGTCACTATTCCACAGTGAACTTTAATTATATTATAATTATATAGTGCTTCGTTAATTAATGCACATACTGTGCAATCAATAGTGATCAGTTATTTATGTGTGTGTGTGAGAGTATATATATATATATATATATATATATATATATAAAATGGCCATAATATATTTGTTTAATGGCCTATGATCTATTAAATATTAATACGACATAATGTTTGCAAATGAACATACCATAAAATCTTATTATTTTGATATGATGGCATGGTTTTCTGCAGGTCATAGTTACTTATGTAACAGTTTCAGAACAAATCAAAGAGAAGATTTTGGCTTCAGCCCAAACCAAGATTAAATTCCTTTGGGCACAAACTACCTAAAGGAAATGTGCACTTCCTGAACTTAATCCACCAAAGTGAGTGAAGGCACACTAACTAGGGATGACACTATCTGTTCGTGTGCACACATTAATTTGTTTTGTTACTCATTTGTGCTAATCCTGTAAAACTTTTGATCTTGTACTCGATGATGCATTCAAATGACATGTTCAGAGGTGTGTTTCACAGCCAACACACTGAGTAAAGCTCAGATCAGACTATTCTAACACTCCCACTCCCCAGAACCCTTCAGGCCAATGTGCAGGCCTGCCATCCACAAGCAAATAAACTGGAGAAGGCAGCATAAAGTGTTTCTTTCTAGAATTTTCTTTATGCCTTTCAAGGACACTTATGTATATGGAATAACACATTATTGTCTTTATATGTCCATACTTCATAAGTGCAAGTTAGTTCTCTTCTGTTGCTCCCTCTTCTAAAAAGGATCAGACTTCATGGTTTATGAAAGCTGAGCTCCTTATGTTAACCCGCTTTATAAAGATTATGCTTTTGGTAAACATACATGTCAGTAGTGAGAAAACAAGAAAGGTAAATTATGATGCTGAGGGGCTGAAAGAGAGAGAGACCTTAACTCCCAATCTCTACTTTAAAGGAATATCCCAGTTATAATAGACCGTTTCACTTGCTGTTGATTACCACAGAAAACAATTTCAACTCATTCCTCAATAGAAACAAACACAAAACATTTTTACAGAAAGGCATACCCTTGTGAAAAGAAAAAAATATTTTTAAAGAAATATGAATATAATTCTTTTTCATTATAATTCTTTTCATAAGATTATAATGTGATCTGAATGTAATGTTTTCAGACACCTAATTGCATGTTATTTGCAATTAAATGTGAATTTAGTATTGTTTACAGTTATATTTAATGCAGTTAGCTGAACTAAGAGTGCTTTTTTGAACCAATTAAGTACAACTTAAGTCCTTTTATGTACTTTCATAATTACTTCCAACTGTCTTTGAAATATGGTTAAAGTTTACTTCTGAATGTACTGACAAACATTTATGGTAAACTAATATATACTTTAATTTCTATTTGAACTTGTATGTCAAGTTCAGTTTTATCCGAAACATATGAGCGTTAATCTGAATTTGGCAATGCTTGGTTACGTTGATTGTTGTACGTATTGTACGCTAAAATGTTAATGTATCATGCTTGAAAATAACATATCACCTACACTAAACTCTACCCTAAACCTAACCGACAGTGTTAACAAATGCAAAAGTGAAAAAAGAAAAAATGCATTTGCTGAAGCAACCATGCCATTTTGTCTTGCTTCTACAAGTATTTGAGCTCTTTTATCTTGACTCTAAGAGCTCGGTATCACAAGTGCAATGCTGTACAAGGTGAGCTACCGAGCAAGTTTACTATGTCAGAAAATCCATACATATTAAGCTGGTTATGTTATTCAAATGTCAAAATGTATTAGTTTACAGTACAAATCATGCACTATGGTAGAAGTGTTATGTGCAAGGAACTGCGATCGATAATCTGCACCTTTATTCATAATTTGTTCACAAAAATGTAGGTAGTTGCACATTTTACCAATGAGCCAGTGGTTGACTTTTGTACGTTAGTCAACACACCAAAATAAGTGTCCTGTTTTAAGCAGAGCAAAAAATTATTAAAACAATGATTTAAAATTATTTAAACTAATACTGTTAATTTGACATTTTTAACAAAGTGCACTTTTTAAAAGTGTACTTAAATGTGTTAAAGTCACGAAAGTGTACCTTCTTTTAAGTACACTTAAGTGGCCTTTTATTTATATTGTGTTATCTGCATGTAGTTTTTTTTAAATCTACTTTTAAGATTTGAAGTATATTCAGTACAATTAATCACACTTCTTTTTTTCAGCAACAAAAAGTTTAAAATGCAAAACTATCGCACTTAATCATTTCTCATGCTAGTATGACACTAGTGTGCAATCGTTTAGCAACCTTGTTGTCACCAAATAAACAAAAAAATTAAACCCAGATATTTTTGCTTGCTTTCTGCTTGAGGACACCAGGGAACAATGTGATACAATGTGATTGACTGAGTACATAGTGTGGAATGATCCATACCATAAAGTAATGAACTCACCCTGTTTCCAAAGTTCTTTCCAAATGCCTGTTATTTTCGAGCACTACACTCTTTCTCTCAGTGTGGAGGCTGAAGCCTTGCAGCAGAGAAAATGGCATAGGCATGATCACTCCTAAATAAAATGAACTGCCAATGTCATGAATGAGACAGAAGTTGTGATTTTTAACATCCTCTGGACTTATTTATTCTGCCAGAAGTTCAGACATATTTAAATAAAACTTTAAATTCAAAATCAAATTTTCAAGATGGTAACTGGATGCCCTTAATAACATGTGACGTAAAATGTTGAATTTGTGTTTATAGTTTTGACAAAAGGTATATTCTTTATAATAAACAGAAATTAGTCAGTCTTTCTCTTGAAAAAATGGTTATGATTTGTGATATTTGGCTACTGTGTCCCTACTGTCCCTACTAACTGTAGTCCTTTTTTTACAAACTAAGGGACAAATCAAAATTATTATCTGTGGCAATGGAAATGTCCATAAACATTAAAGGGTTAGTTCTGCTAAAAAAAAAAAGAAAATTCTGTCATCATTTACTCACCCTCAAGTTGTTCCAAACCTGTATGAGATTCTTTCTTCTGTTGAACACAAAAGAAGATATTTTGAAGTGTGTCAGTAGCCATAGTATTTTGTTTTCTACTATGGAAGTCAATGACTACCGTCAACTGTCTGGTTACCAACATCCTTTAAAATATCTTCTTTTGTGTTCAACAGAAGAAAGAAACTCATACAGGTTTGGAACAACATGAGGGTGAATAAATGATGACAGAATTTTCATTTTTGGGTGAACTATCCTTTTAATGCATAATGTTAACTATTGGAACCTTATAGTAAAGTGTTACCATATCTTGATTTGTGTTTCAAAGATGAACGGAAGTCTTACGGGTTTGAAATGACATGAGGGTCAATAAATGACAGAAATTTCATTTTTGACTGGAGTAACCATTTAAGATGTGAATAAGCTCTAGTGTGTGTACTGAATCTACAGCATTAGTGTAGGGTTAAAATCATAGACCATGTGAAATGGTGATGGACTTTCTGTTCAGTCAGAAGCACACACAGCTGGGATCAGATCAGAGACTCAGCAGCGCACTTAACGTCCATTAAAAGACAGGAGAAGAGTGTTTGGGTCTCAGAGTAACACACTGGCCATGACCTCCCGAACATTTGATATGGAGAGGTTAGACAGGGATAATATGTGTGTGTGTGTGTGTGTGTCTCTAGGGTGACAGCAGCAGGATGAGAGGCAGGAAGTGAGCAGAACTCCAGACATCTGGCACTGCCGTCTCCCCTGACACACACATACACACACACACACTCTGATCTCCTCCGATCAAAGTCTGCCCTGCTTACTCTTCCACAACACACACATCCACACATCCAAATAGCATCCACACTCACTTACACGTGTTCTCCTCACAGACAGAATCAAGTCTTTAGTTTGGCCAACAGCTCCTCTGATGAAGGCATCAAACTGTGATCTAAAACCAGTCTGTGTGTGTGTGTGTGTGTGTGTGCACTGTCTCTCAGGGCAGTCCAGTCAGCAGTTCTGTTCTTTGCATATTCAAGGTAAGGTAATTTGACTTAAACAGCTTTAAACAGCGAGAAAGAGTCACGCTGAGAGATCTTTATCCTCAGCACCGCTTGAATGTGAGTGACAGCTGTGTGAACAGCACAACTAGAGCTGGACAACAGTGTTGGTAAGCAACTACATTTTATCAACACTTTTAAAGCTGCAGTAGCAATGGCCAGGCTGGAAATCTCCAAGTGGGTGGATCTTTGTGAATTAGGCTAAACCCCTATTCTGTGCCTCTATTCAATAATATTATTTAGAATTATGTCATTGTGGGTTTTTGAATGAATGGACAATTCTAGTTAGGGTGACAACATCAAACTTGAAAAGAAACATTTATCCTCTGCCCCGATTTGAGTCACGATAAGTGGAATCCTGAACATTTTGAACCCGTATCTCCTCAAAGTACGGTTTAACTGATGTAAATTTATGATAGGACGCAATCTCCCAACCTTCTTTGGAACTATGAAGTACCAGCTGTAGAACCCGGACTCTCTCTCGGGTATAGCAATACTATGGCTTCCTTTGCCAAGAGAGACTGAACCTCCTATTCCAGCACCTGAGCCTCACTGTCATGCGTCACGGGGTGACATTGCACTAATCAGCATTGGAATATTTGCACACATGCTTCAAACACAGTCATTCTGAGGCGTTCCCCATAGCATCGACGTCAGACACAGCATGGCGTTCCCTTAAAAGGGAACTACAATACTCCCTAATTTATAGAACTCAACTGAAGTGGAAAGCTACATATGAGAGAGAGGTCGATTCACTATCGTCTTGTCACTAAACGACTGTTATAAATTGAACAAAACTTCACAGGTTTCATATCCTCAATATCAACACATAATGAATTAAGAACTTTAATTAACAAATTAATAATAACATTATATAACTACTAAAACACTCATGTAAAGCAGTATATACTGTTAGCAAATCTCAAATACTTGATTGTCTATATCATCACAAAATGTAAACTATAACTATAATTACAAATGAACCAAGCAGATCTGTAACAGGTGCGAAATAAAATTGCATTATATGCATTTGTTAAAATACAGATGTGGTTATTTTGCAGTTTCGTTTTATATTCACACCATTAGTAGGTCTATATTTTAGTAACTTTGATTTTTCCCCCAGGATTATATGATCTCAATAAATTGCAGAAAGGTAGAGCTGGATTGGAGGAGGGATATCTAATAATAAACAAACTGGTTTGTGGCGCAAATAGTTTTACCATTTTCGGCACTTTGTTAATCTTCTAGTTATTTACCTATAGCAACAAATTAATCAGAAGTCTTGCACATTCACTGAAAATATCTTACTTGCGTGTTGCAAAATAAGGTGGATTGTTACTGCTTAATTGATAAAATTACCAGGCTCCCATTTTTTTGCCTGAGACAATAATCAAACGCTCTTCACACTCTCATGCAGCTTTTGGATTCAATTTAGAATTCGTTTGTAAACCGTTTTATTTCAAATAAACTGATTCAGTGAAACTGATTACTGATCTATCATTCATCAGAACTTCCCAGAAGTCCCTACATGGCATTTTTCCTGTCTTCTGTTTTGTTTTGTAGTCAAATAAATCTTTAAACAAAGAACATTATTTTTGTTTTTGATTCAGTTACTTTTCAAGACTTTTCAAGTAGTTCAAGTTTAATATTGAATTTCCTTGTTTGAAATCCTCTTTGTTTTGCTGCCAGATACAACGTACCTCCCGAAAACCAATAATTTATCCAAAACTGTATTAATAATAATCATTACAATTAATGATTGAGTCACATACAATCAGACATTAAGTGTGTTCGTGAGTATGTGTGAGGATATGATCAGCATGTCATCTCTAGTGTGTGTGTGTGTGTGTGTGTGTGTGTTTCAGACAGACAGGATGAGTGGGGTCACCTGTTCTCAATCTCAAAGAGTTAGCGCGGCTGTCTAACCCAGGCGTGTTGTGGTGATCTGACAGTAATCCGGAGCCACTGCAGTGCGGAGTGTGTGTTACATTATCTGTCTTAATCCGCTAATCCGCGGACACACAGCTAATCTCAATCCCACCCCCACGCACACCTTCCTCAGTAATCACTCTAATGATGGACCCCCGGCAACTGATCCCAGCAGCGCCGCCCCTCCCGCCCCTGATTGACACACCTTCCCTCTCTCTATGTATGCGTGCACACACACACACACACGCACACACACACCTCCCAGGCAGCTCTCATTAATGGAATTCACAGCCCAGGGCGAAACACAAAGCAAACATATGTTCAGCAAATATGTGTGTTTTGGTCTCTGTGTCACTGTAACTGGGAGTGTTTAATAGAGTCACTGGTGTGTGAGAGTCTTTGATGTTATTGGGGTGTTTTCTTAAAAAAAATATATATATATATAAAAATTAAACCTTTACAAAGACGCACACTTCTCATCCACTGCCTGGCCCGAAACTGAAAGCTCAGCCAAACCATAAGCTGATATGACAGGACATGAATATAAGAGAGAGAGAAAAGCAGGTACTTCTGGTATTAAAGGACAAGTTCAGCCAAAAAAATGAAGATTCTGTCATCATTTACTCACTCTCATGTGGGTCTAAACCTTTATGTCTTTCTTTCTTCCATGGAACACAAAAAAGAAGATATTTTGTGCTGAACATTTGTGTGTGGTGCAAAAAGCACCATAAAGTAGTCCAAATGACCCTTGCTCCATACAATAGATTTGTTGCTATTCACTAAAAATTTTCTTTGCTGTAGCTCTCAAATCTCTTTCATCTGTAGTGAAAAAAAGTTTTTAATTGTATTAAATGTGCACTTGTAATGTACTTCTTAAAAGTATATTAAAAAAAAAAAAAATCTGTACTTGCAGATAATACCAATGAAATTAAAAGCCACTTAAGTGAATTTAAAGAGAATAACTTTCATGACTATTTCCTAACACACTGAAGTTCACTTTTAAAAAGTGCACTTTGTAATTGCGTTAAATGAAATGTTTTACTTTTACTCCATACATTTAAAGATATAAACTTATTTTGATGTGTTGACTAACATACTAAAGCACATGTAAAGTTCTTGGTTATAATTATAAATGTCTTTTTTTTTTTTAAACAAGTTAAGTATGATATAAAGATCGATCAGGCATAACATTATGACCACCTTCCTAATATTCTGCCAAAACACCCTGACCCGTCGTGGCATGGACTCCACTAGACCCCTGAAGGTGTGCTGTGGTATCTGGCACCAAGGTGTTAGCAGCAGATCCTTTAAGTCCTGTAAGTTGCGAGGTGGGGCCTCCATGGATCGAACTTATTTGTTCACCACTTCCCACAGATGCTCGATTGGATTGAGATCTGGGGAATTTGAAGGCCAAGTCAACACCTCAAACTAGTTGTTGTGCTCCTCAGACCATTCCTGAACTATTTTTGCTTTGTGGCAGGGCACATTATCCTGCTGAAAGAGGCCACAGCCACCAGGGAATACTGTTTCCATGAAAGGGTGTACATGGTCTGCAACAATGCTTAGGTAGGTGGTACGTGTCAAAGCAACATCCACATGGATGGCAGGACCCAAGGTTTCCCGGCAGAACATTGCCCAAAGCATCACACTGCCTCCGCCGGCTTGCCTTCTTCCCATAGTGCATCCTGGTGCCATGTGTTCCCCAGGTAAGCGACGCACACGCACCCGGCCATCCACGTGATGTAAAAGAAAATGTGAATCATCAGACCAGGCCACCTTCTTCCATTGCTCCGTGGTCCAGTTCTGATGCTCACGTGCCCACTGTTGCCGCTTTCGGTGGTGCACAGGGGTCAGCATGGGCACCCTGACTAGTCTGTGGCTATGCAGCCCCATACGCAACAAACTGCGATGCACTGTGTATTCTGACACCTTTCTATCAGATCCAGCATTAACCTCTTGAGCAATCTAAGCTACAGTAGCTCGTCTGTTGGATCGGACCACACGGGTTAGCCTTGGCTCCCCACGTGCATCAATGAGCCTTGGCCGCCCATGACCCTTTCACCGGTTCACCACTGTTCCTTCCTTGGACCACTTTTGATAGATACTGGCCACTGCAGACCAGGAACACCCCACAAGAGCTGCAGTTCTGGAGATGCTCTGACCCAGTCGTCTAGCCATCACAATTTGGCCCTTGTCAAACTCGCTCAAATCCTTACGCTGGCCCATTTTTCCTGCTTCTAACGCATCAACTTTGAGGACAAAATGTTCACTTGCTGCGTAATATATCCCACCAAATAACTAACAGGTGCCGTGATGAAGAGATAATCAGTGTTATTCATTTGAAAATTATATTGGAGGTCCTTCAAAATTTCATCTTCTTGGGAGGAAGAAAGTCAGTTTGGAACAACATGAGGGTGAGTAAATTCTATATATGTGTTTTTTGGTTATTGTAAATGTGCGCTTGTGTGTGTGCATTCGAGACTGTGAGAATGTTGCAGACACACACACACGTGGATATGTATGTGTGTGTGGACTCACCTTGTTTGCTCAGTGCCGGTCGCTCCTGAAGCCCGTCTCTCTCTCTGCTGTCACTCTGTTTGTCTGTCTTCAGCAAAGAAGCGTCACTGGAGCTATCCTCTCTGCTGCCCGTGTCTGCGCTGACAGAGACAACCTGAAAAGAAATGCACACACAAACACACACCCACGTCAACAGACATCACATCAGGAAACAAAGCGAACAAATACAAACAAGCGCATCATAATGAATAAAACAGCAGCAGTCTTTTGTGTGAATTAATTGAAGTGATTTATTAAGAGCAGGCTGGTTTTGAGCATCCATTAACACACTGTGTTTGGCAACAGTAAGTGCTAATGCACTGGTACTGGAGTGCTCTCTCTCTCTCTCTCTCTCTCTTGCACGCTCTTGTCACGCTCATTGTAATGCAGGAAATAACGGAGGCCGTCCTCGCAGACTTCCACACACATTTAATTTTATCTTTGAATAAAAGAGCTATAGGAAAGAATTAATCTGCTTAACATTTCTAAGTACACCCTCCAAAGGAGCGGGCTGTTTTAATCTTACATATGCTCAGCAGAGTTACTGGCAAAAACTGTACGTTTTCTTCATCTCATCCTTTCAACATCAAATGGCGAGCAGCAAAAATTGGATCAGACTTCAAAGCTCAGCGATGTGCTCCAAGTCACAGAGTGGCTCTACTATTTCACATATTGAATTCGAGTAGGATATCAAAGTCCTAGCAAAGAACCTCAGGTCTTTACTGGAAAAAAGAGGCTCCAACATCTGTAGAGAGAGCAGCGAAAAGACAAATCACCTCAGGGAGAAGTCAGCGTTTACTCTCTACCACGCTTTTCCAGCCTTTTGATTCACTCCTTCTCTCTCTACCTCCCTGGGTTCCTCTCTCTCTCAGTGGAGAAGTGAATTCTCTATGAGGGAACTGTCTCTTTTGTCTCAAGGACCGCGCTGTTTGATCTGAGGGTTGCTCTGTGTAATATTCAGTGCAGTTAGGTGACAGCAGAGTTCATATTAACATGAGCCGTATCAGACGTGCAATTAAAGGAATAGTTCACTCAAAAATGAAAATTCTCTTCATGTTGTTTCAAACCTGCATATTTTGAGGATGCACTATTCCATACCATAAAAGTGTACAGTGACTAAGGACAAGAAGCACCATAGAAGCAGGGAAAATCATTATGGTGTTTTTTTGAGTAGCCCGGAAAAGAGCAGCATGGCAGTTCTGCAAAACGTCTTTTTTATGTTCCACGGAAGAAAAAAATTATACATGAGAGTGAGTTAACACTATTCCTTTAAATTCTGGAATAAACATATCTGACCTTTTCATCTGAGATGAGATTGGTGGAAGATCTTCTTTCAGGTGTGGATTGTCTGAGGACAAAAATAATCATAAAACAATCAGAATTCCGCACAAACATGCAGTTTAGGATTGCTGTAATTCTGAGAAAACAATTTGGTTAAATACAAGATGATGTCATTGATATCAGATTACGGCATTACTTTCTACAGCACTCATATTATGAGTGTTCTGTGTTTCTACATTGTCTTCTGGTTTACATCACTCTCTCCTTCAAACCATTGTAAACATCTGTTCTACAATCACTGTGTGGTACTAAATGGGCCAATCTAGTCTCATTCTACGAACAGCGGACCAGAAGAAAAGCCCAGAACATTATGAGGAACAGCTCATGTTCTCCACCAAGTCCAGCTGCTTCTTTGCATTATGCTGTATATATCATTGTATTTTTATTCTGATTCTGGTTGTTATTCCACTAAAATATTGTTTATTTTGCTCGTTTTCATTATAAATTTTGTTGTTCATAACGCTGTATATAGCAGTTTCTGTGTTTTTTTATGAGGAAAAAAAAAAACCCTTAAATATGTTTCAGAAGAGATATCAACAATGCCAAGAAATTCTGCAAAAGTCAATGTAAACTCAGTTATTTTGAATTGTTTGTTTGTTTTTTTATTGCCATATCAGCATCTATGGCTGTTTTAGTTATTTTGAATTAACCAAAATGAAAAACTTTAAGTTCCCTATCTGTCAGTAGTTTTCGGAGCTCATGCTCTTTGCACAGCCCCTCCCTGGAAAACTGCTCTGAGAAAGGACCTTCTTTCTCAGGGATGGTGCACAATCTGGCACCCGCGCCCAGACCTCTGGAACCTCCGTGTCTGGACCCTGGATGGGACGTGGAAGAATTGAGTGGGCTATCACCAGCGGTGATAGACACTATCACTCAGGCTAGAGCCCCCCCTCTAGAAGGTGGGCCTATGCCTTGAAGTGGATCTGTTCGCTAACTGGTGTGCTTCCTGAAGGTAAGACCCACAGACCTGCAGTCAGGTCAGTGCTTTCCTTCTTGCAGGAAAGTTTGGCAGGCCGGCTGTCTCCTTCCACCTTGAAAGGGTATGTGGCTGCCATAGCGGCACATCAAGATGCAGTGGATGGTAAGTCTTTAGGTAAGCACAACCTGATAATCATGTTCCTCACAGGCACCAGGAGGTTAAATCCTCATAGGCCATGCCTTATTCCCTCATGGGATCCCTCTGTAGTCTTGCTGGGCCTACTGGGAGCTCCTTTTGAGCCCTTGGAGTCAGTAGCGCTAAGTAATCTCTCTTTGAAGACGACCCTCCTGACTGTGATCCTGAGACTCCGACTGGGCTACGTGCCCAAAGTTCCCACTACTCCTTTTAGGGACCAAATGGTGAGCTTGCAAGCGCTGCTTCAGAATGAGGCAGACCCAGCCTTGTTGTTGCTGTGTCCAGTATGTGCCCTGCATGTTTACTTGGACTGCATGCAAAGCTTCAGAAGCTCTTAGCAGCTCTTTGTCTGTTTTTGGGGGACAGCAGAAGGAGAAGGCTGCCTCCAAACAGAGGGTGGCCCATTGGATTGTGGATGCCATTGCCTTGGCATTCCAGGACCAAGGCGGCCAGTGGCCCTTAGGAGTGTGAGCACACTCCACAAGAAGTGTTGCATCCTCCTGGGCTCTAGCAAATGGCACCTCTCTAACAGATACCTGTAGAGCAGCAGGCTGGGTGACACCCATTACCTTCGAGAGATTTCATAATCTCCAGGTTGAGCCAGTTTTGTCCCGTGTGCTATTGGGTACAGGCAGGTAAGTTATGGAAAACAGGCGGGGTGTACTGCTTGCACACAGCGCCTTTCCCATCCCTGAGGTGATAACCTGCACTTTTTTGTCCACGCGAGTTCCCTGGACCGGTGAACCCTGGATGTGGGTTTTCCCTACTATCAAATTCGGCAGAGGACTTTGACGTCTAATACTCGTGATGCATGCCCTTTTCAGGTCAGCCCGTATACTTGGGATAGGTGCTCTATATGTAGTAATTGCCTGATAAGCCCATATGATGTATTGTCCACCATACGGTTTCCCTAATGGTAAACCTGTGTCTTCCCCTAGACAGAGCTCCATCTCTGCTGTCAGTCACTGAGTTTGTATTAGTTCCTCCCTTTTCAGGTAGGATCTAGCGCAGGGACATCTTTCCATGTGTGGTACATCCTGGCTAGTAAGTCCATATGATGTATTCTCCACATATTAACCTCCCTTAGGGCAGGATGTGGTCTCCGTACTATTCTTTCTCCTATCTCCTATCTTTCTCCTATCTCCCCCAGCACTAATTCTGGTCTGCACAGCTCTCATTTAAAAAAAAACAAAAATGGGAAAAAAAGAAAAGGTCAAAAAGACCGACTGAAGCGACCTATTCCCATGGTAAGTACTGTCCTCAAAGTATCAGAGGTGTTTGGGGATCCCAAGTGCAACTCCCTAGTGTCAGTCATCGACACCATGTCTCATTCCCTCCATCACGGAATGGAGGTTAAAATAGTAACTGAGACATTTCTAATCCATTGAATACCCACTGAAACGATATCTTTATCTATCTGGCATTGCTATCTAAAATTCATTCCAAATGAATTTTGAAATTGATTCCACAGATAAAAGTCAGGTTTGGAATGATTTGAAAGTTATGATAGAATTTCCATTTCTTCAGCTTCTCAGATATTTAATCTGAGAAATAGACCCAGGAGTAAATCTCACATATGTCTCCTCTAGGGTTTCAGAAGAGATCTTAACAATGTGCTGAAATAAAATAAAATAAAAATTCTACAATCAAAAGTCAAAAATCTCAATATGGTCTGAAACATTTTTAAGGTCATCTAAGACCAATCATCTCTTATATATATATATATATATATATAATAGTTCATCAAAATTAAGTTAATTGTGTATATTTGTTCTCTCATAAGGAATTTTAGGACATAACACCTGATATGAAGCTGATGCTCAAATGAAACATACGGAGAACTCTCATGTCCAACAGCGTTAAGTGCATTAGCACCACAAAATGTGTTGATATATGCAGCTGAAGTTGTTCCAGACATGTGACCCAAAGATTAATTGTTATTGGTCAGTTAGTTTTCATAGCTGGATCAGTAAAAATAAATAAATTAATTAAAACTGACAAACTCACTGATGATTTGGAAAAAAAAAAATGTTTGTCCCCTGTGTGAATAGCTCCATAGCTTCACAATTAATATTTGTGTTTGGTGTGAACAGGCCATAATGTCTCCTGAGCTATGAAAGAGCAACTCTGATCAACAAGAAGATCTTCTGGGTACATGTGACTGCCACAATATCAATGACATCATCAGCATGTTTCTCCCAGGCATCATCCGTAATTTATTGCAGCAACTCTGATGCGCACTGGAACATGTATGATTTCAATGCACACACACACACACGGAAGTCAGCTGGTACTCGAATCCTGTGATAACACTCCTGTCAGCTAATGAGCATGTAGGTAAGTTTATGAACTTTACAAGAGAAAATTGGGCCAGTTGATGTCAAAATAAATCTATAACGTTCCTCTCCAGCCTTGATGAAACAGAATAGCAAAGTGTGAGGTTTGAAGATTCACCACTGAGACTTCTGATATAAACAAGCATTGAGAATCCCCTCTGATAGGCCAACTGGCTGGAGGATACACACACACACACACACACACACACACACACACACACACACACACATATACACACACCACCCAAAACACTCTTAGATGTGGGAGGGTGGATGAAAACTTTTTTGTAACGAAATCTATTAAATGAGTTATTTCATTATGATTGTCAGCAATCTTTGTGCTACATAGGTCAAAAAATAACATAAATCTGCGCTGTGCATAGGGCACAACTCAGAGATCTCATTTTAAATGAGATCAAGATAAAAGGATTCTTAAAAATGGACAAAAAAGCAATTTAAAATTGTTTTAAAAAACTGAAAAACACCTTAAGCTGTTGTGCTCATGTGGGCAATACAAGGTTGAGTGCAGTTTGTCTCATGTAAAAAACAAAACAAAAACTAAACTAAACAAAAAAAAAAAAAAAAAAAAAAACAATAAACACACGTGTGCGTGTTGTTTTTGTTGTGGTTTGGTTTTGGTTTGGTTTTGGTGTTGTTGTGGTTTGTGTTTTTTGTGGTGGTTTTTCCAGACATGACACAAACTGAACTCAACCATGCAACTCTGCACAGCTGTTTTGTGGTTTGTTTTGTTTTTGTTGTGTTTTGTTTTGATTTTTTGGTGTGTTTTCTGTTTTTTGTGTGTGTGAGCTCGTGGATCATTGCTCAGGAGTTGTGATTTAAGGAAGGTGAATGAATACAATGCTTGCACACACTCAAACACAACATCACTGCAGGGAACCTACTGTATAGAACAAACAGATACCTAAACACACAATCATGCAAAAATACACTATGATAACATACAAAGGAAACAAACACAATGAACAAACCCTCACTCACCCTGTGCTTCGACTCTGTTTGTAGTCTTTCCTGACTCTGTAGCCTCTGTATGCTGTAACACATATAATTGTCAAACAATGAATAAAGTAACATAATATCAGATAACAATTTGCTAGTTTTATTGTTTACTACAGTAGGTGAAAATCTGATCACTGTAAAAGCACACATATTGAAGAATCTGTAGCGCAAATGGTGTGAGCATCTCTATATAAATAATCACTACTAAGTTTGAGCAATAATGGTTGAAAGCCCTATTTATAAACATTTCCTAAATTAGTATGACTAATAGCGTATATTGCATGGTTGTATCAAATTTAATGTAGCAGTTTTTTACTTCCATTCAAGCAGCTTTGATTTTGATTCAGTTACATACATTCAGATAAATTGATTCCTTTGATCAGACACTCTAAATGCATGTTTAGGATAAATAACACAATGAGTTCTGAGTGAGTAATTAGTACTTTATCACTCATACAAATGAGTGTAAATCGCAGAACACATGAAAGCAGCAGCCCTGCTCTAAAATGCTAAAGCAGTCATTTATTCCACTTTCAATGAGACGCCCAATTAAAACTCACAAAACTTTACGCTTTAATCAGAGCAGAGGGTGCGAATGCAACCATGTAATCTCATACTCTCACACAGTGTAGGACTGCATAGTTTGTCATGTGTTTATGTGGGAAAACACTTTGCGTCAGTATTATGACTATAGACCCTTTTCACATTTCTGGGTTTCTCAGAAGCGGAAGTCGTCATAGTTGGGTAAAATTCTATAGCGGTGAATGAGAGAATACATTAAATATATTTTTTGTGTTTCCATTTTCTCAAATAGCAAAAGAAAAACTCCACAATAGTGTTTTCACAACTTGCAAAAAGAAGAAAAAAATAGAGAGCGATTGATAACGGCAGTCAGAAGAGAGAAAGATGTCATTTTTACTGTCACTCCCATAGCCGCTGTATTAGAAACACCCTCACAGCAGCGTTAACTAGTTTTTTGTAATTTGATGCAAAGGTAATATAATACTAAGTATAGTATTATAAATACACATTCGTTTTTAAAAAATGAAAATTTAAAAAACTTTGCAGGATTTACGATATTGATGACTGTTAAAACACGTCATCACAGTCTGTGAAAAGGGTCTATTATATTTACAAACAATCTTGGTAAAATTTTCTGTATTTATAATGCACTATATTTTAATACTTATCTTATGAGTGGTCTGTCTGTTAAGTGACAAATACAAAGTCTTCTTGTAAACATCCAAAAGGCTTTATAATGTAGTCATAATATAAGTGGTCTTTGTCTGCTTTGAGTAAAGTAACATAAGAATAAGAATTAATTTCTTTCTTCTGCTGAACACAACCGAAGAATGTTGGTAACCAAACAGTTGTTGGCAGCCATTGATTCCCATAGTATTTTTTTCAATACTATGGAAGTCAATGGAACCCATCAACTGTTTGGTTACCAACATTCATACAGTTTTGGAACAACTTGAAGGCGAGTAAATGATGACAGAATTTTCATTTTTGGGTGAACTATCCCTTTAAGTGTTGTCTGAAACAGCCATAAGAAATCATGAATGGGTTATATGACACATTTGCTTTGAATGTTTGAATGAATGTTGCAGTGTTTCAGATGTAAATAGGTTACCAGCTCACACTGAAATGAACATTAGCCTCACTGGAAACACTCAAATATGAACAACCACTCCTAACCACTCATATAATGTAGAAAGACACTGTGCAGATTTTAAATAAAAAATGAACCAATATATAAGACTTATAACACATTATAAAATCAAAACTATAATCCATTATAACTGAAGTGGATGTAACGTTGTTCATCGCGCTATAAATCTTAAAAGTTATAACCATAAATAGATAAGTATTACAATTTATTATAACTGTTGTTACAATTGTTCATGAGATGATACAAAATATTATACGTTTTTTTTTTTTTTACATTTTTTATAAGCTATTATGCATACATTACTATGGCTTAAAATACCCTTATAATGCATTATAAATACAGGCTTCATAAAATGGTAACACTTTACTTAAAGCCATTATATAATGCATTAGTATTTTTAATGCATTAATTATAACTTGTAATGTATGGTCTCATCAATAATTGTAACTATAGTTTATTATTATTATACTTCTCTACTCATTCAACATACCCTTAGAAAGTATAACGCATTAAAACACTTGACAAACAACCAATTTCAGCTGTAACAAGGAATCTGCAATTATTAAAATGCATTTTAACTTTGGTTACAATTATTTATAAAAAGATAATGCATTATAATGTACATTATGAATACAGCATTATACATAAAGGCTTTAAGTAAAGTGTTACCCATAAAATCTTTAATATAGTTCCCGTTTACTAAAACACAGCTTGGTTTGTGCAAGATGAAAGTCAGAACAGAATGGTCACAGAAAATTTCCTACACTGGAAAAAAAATGGTAACATTAATTTTCTAAATTTTTACCTAAAACCTAAGTTTTAGTTTCTAGTTTAAAAAAAAAAAGTTACACTATTTTATTTTAAGGTGCCCTTGTTACAGTGTAATTATACAAATAAGTAAAGAGTAATATTAATTAACAAAATGTACTTACTATATAATTACGATTAGGGTTTGGTTTAGGGTTAGTTGCTTGTAATTATGCATATATTTTTTTTTTTTTTACTATAGTAAGACAATAGTAATACCATGTTATATCTATATAGTAAGTACATGTAAGATGTGTAACGGACACTAAAATAAATAAAATTATTTAATATAGCTGAATCAACTTACATTTATACCAACAAAACTCTATTTTATGGGTTAAATAAGGTAAAAAATAGCTCTTTACAGTAACAATTACAGGGTACCACTTTTATTTTTAGTTTTTTTTTTACAGTGTATAGATATCCTGTATGGATATAGAAAACATTTCCCCCCTGAAAGCCCATTTTTTTAATCTGCATACTGTGCTCAGCATATTCTCTGCATATGGGTCTCAAATTTTTGAAAGATGAGTGTTTATTTTAGAAATGCTAATGCAGCCCACCTCAAAGCGGATACACACACCTCTACACGGCTCTGAACATGTGCCGTACACCGCGCCACCTGCACCAGTGGACATACTGTGAGCACAGAGCGAGAGAGAGACGTCTGCCAAAAAGGAGAATTGAAGTACTCCAGAAGAGGAGAGGAGAACAATAGCATCACTCCTCCCTCTCCTTCCTCCCCCTGGACCCCTGCCTCCGCCCCTCCCTCCTCACGCCCTCAGAAGACGAGCGTGGCGATGGAAACGCGCCCCAAGAAGGTTAATATGCCCGCTTTGATCTCCGTCAGGCCACACCGAGTAAGAATTCATTTACATTTCAGATGAAAAGGGTGACAGTATAAAAAGCCATCTTGTTTCTGGTATGTGAGAGTCTGTAATGGGCCGGGAATGTGAGAGAGGAAGTGGCAGGGAACCCCCAACACCCCCCATCTCTCTCTCTCTCTCTCTCTCTTCGCTCCTCTGCCGCCTGCACTGGGAAACAGATGAAAGCAAAGCGAGCTCAAAATGCAGCTTTCTACTGAAACATGGGGACCAAATGCTGTGACCCAAACTTTCAAAAGAGACGCTGGCTCCACACATTATTAATTTAGCAGCACTGTTTCATGGGATTGTTTGTTGAGATCAAAAAAGGTATTTTGTGAAAAATACTGAAAAAATTGCAAGTTGGAAAGATTTGGAAAGACAGAAAGCGGGAGCTGTCTTAGCACTTGTCTCTATCACTAAACATATTTACATTTTTACTACTGCTCCTTCTCATTTTTCGCTCTTGTTTTTCCAAACACGCTAGTCATCTTGCTAAATGGGAACACACGACAAGTCCTGCTGTTTTGGAGATGCTCTGACCCAGTTGTGTACCCATCACTATTTGGCCCTTGTCAAAGTCACTCAGATCTTTTCGCTTGCCCATTTTTCCTGCTTCCAACACATGAAATTCAAGAACTGACTGTGCCGCCTAATATGTCCCACCCCTTGACAGGTGCACACTGTAATGATACAATCAATGTTGTTCACTTCACCTGTCAGTGCTTTTAATGTTGTGGCTGATCAGTATAGATATACATGGGTCTCATAATATGACCCTGTTAATGACTAAAGTATGTAATTTCATTTATTTACTTTGTAGTGTTATTCTAGTTTGATTTTCATCATTTCTATTTTACTTTATTTTGCACTTTTTCACTGTTTGCAGCTCATACGCAAATAGCATTATAAACGAGTGTTACTTTTCGTGCCAATAAATCAGACTACTCTGAAACTGAGAGACACACACAAAGAGAAATAAGTATAGAGTATAAATTCTCCAGAAAATATTTCCACAATTTTGTGACATGAAATTGGGTTGAACAGAGCACTCAGAGATGTGTACCTGACTGGATCTGCACAGCAGCCTGCTCGCGCTCTTTCTTTATCAGCTTCAGATTCTGACGGGCCGTGTAACCCCTCCAGGCTGAACAGAGAAAGAAAGAGTTGATGGGAATAAAACACAGAGAATTAGTTTTAGAAAACTGGTAAACAACTTCTCGCAGTCACAGCAATGATCAACAATAAGGTTTTTTGTTTTTTTTCTCTGTTGGCCTAGTCCAACAAGTATTTCAGATATTTACTTACAATATTTTCCCTGGATAAACAGTCATATACAGTATATGAAAAAGTTATTTTTAGTAACATTTTAGTACATTTATATTAAGGTTTTTGATACAGTGAACATTAATTTATTATAATATAATATAAACTACTGTTCAAACGTTTGAAGTCAGTAAGATTTTTTAAAGAAATTAATACTTTTAATCAGAATTAAACTGGCCAAAAATGACAGTCAATACATTTATAATGTTGCAAAAGATTTCTATTTCAGAAAAAATGTTGCTTTTTTGAATTGTCTATTCATCAAAGAATCACTGTTTTCACAAAAATACTAAACAGCACAACTGTTTTCAACATTACTAATAATAAATGTTCCTTGAGCAGCAAATCTGTTAGAAGTTCCCTGTGTCATGTCTGGGCTCTTATGTTGTTCTGTTCTTGTTTCTTGTTCCTGCCATCTTTGTAGTTTCCCCTGTTGATTAGTCCTGATTGTTCCCAGCTTGTTACCCCTTATGTATATATAGCCCTTGTGTTTCCTTTGTTCTTTATCAGTCATTGAATGTTTTGTGCATGTTCCCAGTGTTTCCCTGTTTTGGTTTTGCTTTGTTTTCATTATACTCACTCCTGCACCTAGATTCTCCATTTCCGTCCGCCTTCCTAGCTCCCCAGTGTTACACAATCAGCATATTAGAATAGTTTCTGCAGGATCATGTGACACTGAAGACTGGAGTAATGATGGCATCACAGGAATAAATTACATGACTATCACTGTTACATCCACACTCACCCCGGTCATTACTCGGACTCACAGCATGAAGGAACCATCTCCCACCTGTACCTTGTTACCCTCATCAGCCACCATATTTGAGAACCTGTACTGCCCTTTTTACCGTGCAGTCTTGTATCTTTCTAGTGCATTACTGAGTGTTGTTTCCACTGCTGTGTTTTCCGTGTATGATCTTGCTTCTCTTGTGCTTACCCCTTTGTCTTTCGTTTGGACTTGTTTGCTTGGTTGGACTTGCTGGATTGAACTTTATTTGCCCAATAAATACATTGCACATGGGTCCTGCTGTGCCTTCCAAGGCTTCTGTGTTAAAGAAGACTTCGCCTACTAAAGATCCAGCGTAGTCCTCCGTCCATGCCATGCTGGCCTTGAGGCCCGCCACCATGGATGAAGTTCTCATTCATCTGCGGCACCAGTCCGCTACATCAGGTATAGTATCTTCCAATAACACAACACCAGTTTTACCCCTAAAGCTCCACAGGCTGCATCCAGCACCATAAATCCTCACATCGCTCTCCTGGAAAAGTTTGATGGCACCCGCGGATGCTGCAAAGGATATCCTACTCCAGTGCTTGCTTTTTTTCCACTCAGCAGCCACAAACTTTCCCCACCAAAGAGGCCAGGGTAGCATTTGTTACTAATCTTTTGTGTGGAAGAGCGCTACAATGGGCCACCGTTACGTTGGATCATGACGCTACCATTCACGGCTCTCTGAATCTGTTTAACTCATCTTTGTGATGTGTTCGAGCACCCTGGTGGTGGAATAAGTGTCGAGGATCATTTGGTTACTATCATGCAAGGCAATTCGTCGGTGACTGAGTATGCACTCCACAATCACATGCTGGCTGCACAAAAGTGGATGGACGGAAGCTCTGCTCAAAACACACTATCTGCGCGGCCTCTCACCCACCTTGTAAATGGAGCTGGCTAGTCGTGACGATCAACTCACCTTTGATTTTCCAAGCATTTATGAATGAGATCTTCAAAAACCTGATTAACAAGTTCGTAGTAATGTACAGTGATGACATTCTCATTTACTCCTCCCTGACGACACACATAGGCCTCGTACAACAGGTTCTGCAGTGTCTCACAGACAACCAATTATTTTTCAAGCCTGAGATATGCCTTTTCCATGTCCCCACCATCTCCGTGCTGGGTTACATCCTGAGTGCAAGAGGAGCTCGTATGGACTCGTCCAAAACCCAAGCAGCTATTGACTGGCCCACCACTTGGTCTATTAAGGATTTGCAACATTTCCTGGGATTTGCCAACTTCTACAGACATTTCATTCATAACTTCAGCTCTGTTGCAGCCACTCTTACTTCCCTGCTTCCAGATGCCCTCTGTATTCTTCACTGGCCCACCACAGCAGATTAAAAGGTTAGTTCACCCAAAAATGAAAATAATGTAATTTATTACTCACCCTCATGTCGTTCTCCACCCCTAAGACCTTCGTTCATCTTCGGAACACAAATTAAGATATTTTTGATTAAATCCGATGGCTCAGCGAGGCCTGCATAAACAGCAATGGTACTTCCTCTCTCAAGATCCATAAAGGTACTAAAAACATATTTAAATCAGTTCATGTGAGTGCATTGGTTCTACCTTAATATTATAAAGCGACAAGAATATTTTTTGTGCGCCAAAAGAAAAATAAATAATGACTTGTTAACAATATCTAGTGATGGCCGATTTCAAAACACTGCTTCATGAAGCTTCGGAGCTTTACGAATCAAATCAGTGGTTCGGAGCACCAAAGTCACGTGATTTCAGCAGTTTGGCAGTTTGATATGCGATCCGAATCACTGATTCGACTCAAAAGATTCATAATGCTCCGAAGCAGTGTTTTGCCATCAATAGATATTGTTAAAAAGTCGTTATTTTGGTTTTTTGGCACACAAAAAATATTCTTGCCGCTTTATAATATTAAGGTAGAACCACTGAACTCACATGAACTGATTTTTAGTACCTTTATGGATCTTGAGAGAGAAAGTACCATTGCTGTCTATGTAGGCCTCGCTGAGCCATCGGATTTAATCAAAAATATCTTAATTTGTGTTCCGAAGATGAACGAAGGTCTTACGGGTGTAGAACAACATGAGGGTGAGTAATAAATGACATTATTTTCATTTTTGGGTGAACTAACCCTTTAAGCGTTTCAAGAACTCAAGGCTCGCTTCACTAGCACCTCCATTCTGAAACATCCTGATCCTTCACTCCCCTTCATGGTTGAGGTCGATGCTTCTGAAACTGGAGTTGGAGCTGTCCTGTCAAAACGCCATGGCTCCCCTGTCAAACTATTCCCCTGTGTTTTCTTTTCCAGAAAACTCTCAGCTGCTGAGAAGAACTATGATGTGGGGAACCGTACTATGATGTGGGAAGCTGTTTACCATGGAGGTTGTTTTTGAAAAGTGGAGGCACTGGCTGGAGGGAGCTCAAAACCTCTTTATAGTGCTGACGAACCATAAGAACATTGAGTACATGCAGGGAGCCAAAAGACTGAACACTAGACAAGCTAGTTAGGCCGTGTTCTTCTCATGTTTCCACTTCTCGGTTACCTAACGGCCAGGATACAAGAACATCAAAGCAAATGCTCTCTCTCGTATGCACACGGACAGCAATCACTCTGAAACTATCACCACCATCCTGCCCTCATCACTGGTAGTGGCTCAGGTCTGATGGAACAGCATGGAGGAGATAACACATGCACAATTAACAGAACCCACTCCTTCTCAGTGCCCACAGGGGACAGACATATGCCACCCAGAGTGGCTCAACCAGGAGATTGGCCAGTTCCTACGGACCTACTGTAGCCAAAACCAGCATGATTGCACAGAGTTGTTTCTTATCCTGGGCAGAGTATGCGCAAAACTCCATCTGTAAACCCTCCACGAGCATGACACCTTTTGAGTGTGTATTAGGATTCCAACCCCTGCTCTTCCCCTGGTCTGGAGTGTCTGCAGATCTTCCCACGGTGGACCACTGGATGCATCGGAGCAATCAGGTCTGGGACGCTGCCTACACACATCTGCAATGTGCCGTCCATCAACAAAAGATCCAGGTGGATTGGCGCCGACATCCCTTTCCCATGCTTTTCCCAGGGCAGAGGGTCTGGCTGTCTACCCGTGATCTCCTGCTCCCCGGCAAGAAACCCAGTCCCAGGTATGTTGTCCTTTTCAAAATCATCAGTCAGATTAACCCTGCAACATACAAACTCTTGCTTCCTTTTAACTATCTCTCCCATTTTCCATGTTTTTCTGCTGAAATCGGTGGGAGCCCCACAGAGGACCCTACCCCTCCACCTCCCCTTGAAGTGAATGGTCCGCACCCTCCAGGATTCGTAGGGGCCGATGCATGTTTTACCTGGTGGGCTGGGAGGGATACGGACTGGAGGAGCGCTCGTGGGTAGCATCGGATTACATTCTAGACCTCGCCCTGATCACGGAATTCCAAGCCAGTCATCCAGATGATCCACAACCCAGACTTCGTGGTCAAGGGGGCTCGGGGGCATTACTGTTACATCCTCACTCACCCCGGTCATTACCCCGACTCACCGCATGAGGGAACCACCTCCTGAACTCTGGACCTCTGTCCCACCTGTACCTTGTTACCTTCATCTGCCACTGTATTTAAGGACCTGTACTTCCCCTTTTACCTTGCTTGTCTTGTATCTTTCAAGTGCATTACTAAGCATTGTTTTCAATGCTGTGTTTTTCGTGTATGACTTTGCTTGTCTTGTGTTTACCCCTTTGTCTTTCATTTGGACTTGTTTGCTTGGTTGGACTGTCTTGCTGGACTGAACCCTTGCATGCCTTTCAACCTTGTCCTCATATTTTCCCAATAAATACTCTGCACATGGATCCATAAAAAAATCGTACAGACCCCAAACTTTTGAAAGGTAGTGTATGTAACTCAAAACCAGTTATTAAACTATAAACACAATTATTTTGGAAAAAAACAAAGAGCAATGATTTGTCCTTGAAAATGCAACAAATGTGTTCTTACTACTGAGCCCTGCATATCCAGTACATCTGATATCATAAGTGTTCTTCTGTAATGAATTTGAGTTATAAGAACCTGACTGAATGATAATTGCCCCGTTGTTTCGTTTCTCTCTCTCTCTGCGGTACCGCCGAGCTCCCAGCCAGCCCTTGGTGTAGGCCTGCATCAACACCACTCGAGCGATCACTTCCCGCAACATCAGATTGAGCTGCTCCACGTGATAGTACTTCAGAAACACCTGCAAAGACACGTACACACATCTATGCAGATGCAGGGAAGCATGCTCGTACCTCACAATGAACACTCTATCTTCATGTGTCTGTCCGGAACGTGAAATAATCTCAATCAAGGAGTTCAGGATGAAACAGGACACAAGAATGTGAGAAAAGAAACCATAACCTAGAAGCACTGGTCTGACAGTAATGCACTAAAAGAAAAAGCTAGAATTGTTTTCTGTGCTATTAAAGGTAAATCAAGAATACATTACATAAATATCTATAGTAGACATGCCACTTAACCTTCTCTGAGACACAAATTCAGATATGTGTACAGCTTGTTTAGTTAGTTGAACAATGTCTAGATCTCTTCCTGCCTGATCCACAGCTCTATGTATATTCTATCAGACATTCAAACAGCTGTTAGGAGCATAATCATGAAAGGCTATAATACAAGTGGAATACCAGTCATACACTTTAAAAAAATGAATTTTTAAAGTTGTAAGAAATTATTGGAGTATGTTTTATAAGAACATACTATTTCAGTCTTCCTACTTCAAAACTGTTTAATCATGTTTAATTCAATTTGTTACTTGCCGATTCTTTGTAATTACTGTAATTTGTGAGTGAAATTTGTTTCTACACCATTTTTTTTAGTGTAGGATCTTTTAAATCCCAAAGCCTCTCTCTCCCTTTGTCAGCAGAAACTAACAAACCAGTGACCAAACCTATACACCTTGACAAAACAGATCTACAGCTACACCACTAATCAGGATTGGTCCCTGGACTGAGACCAATGCCACTGCGACTTAAATAGGCTCATCTCTTCTTTTAATTATTAAAATTATTTACTATTACTATTAACTATCTATTAACCACCAATGGACAGAGAGAAAAAGAGAATGCACAGAAAATAAAGAACATATTTCATGAGGATGATGATAACTCTACCTTGGTCTTGCCCAGGACCCAGTGTTCCAGTTTGGCTCTCTCCAGTATAATGACAGCATTCTCTTTACTGCCTTCTGGCATCTGATGGGCACGAAAGGCCAGATAGTAATACCTACAAGGAAACAAAACAATCAGACTCAAATTACACCAGTCAGAAATGCAGTGTCAAACAAACTTAGAGGTTTTTTTCTCAAGCTCAAACTTTCATTCAACTTGACATCATATTTTATCAAACAAAGTTGTACTGGGGAAATATGTAATTGTTTTGATGTTTGAATGCTTTCCTCTGTACCAGTTTAATGTGCAAGTAAGAGAAGTCAAAGGTTTAAACGTTGCTCTGTTTGCTTGCAGAAAGTGGTAGTTTGGAAACAATGGTTATGTTCAGAATATCATTCTACCATACTATTACTATTTCTGAAGTAGGTGCACTGTGCACAGTATGCAACATTTCCACCAACTTTTACTACTGCATTTGCCAAAATGTGCAGCATACAACCAGAGCACACTGCACTCAAGGAGGTCTACTGTATATAATACTAGGAGAATCTGTCAGCTGCTGCAGCTGCTTCAGGAAGCATCGGAGCACAATGAATCAGTGTATCGAATCTGCTGTTCGAAGCGCCAAAGTCACGTGATTTCAGCCGATGGCAGTTTGACACGCGATCCGAATCATGATTCGATACACTGATTCATTGTGCTCCGATGCTTCCTGAAGCAGTGTTTTGAAATCAGCCATCACTAAATAAGTCGTTATTTTGGTTTTTTTGGCGCACCAAAAATATTCTCGTCGCTTTATAATATTAATATTGAACCACTGTATTCAAATGAACCGATTTAAATATGTTTTTAGTACCTTTATGGATCTTGAGAGAGGAAATGTCATTGCTCCCTATGTAGGCCTCACGGAGCCATCGGATTTCAACTAAAATATCTTAATTTGTGTTCCGAAGATTAACGAAGGTCTTATGGGTGTGGAACGGCATGAGGGTGAGTAATAAATGACAGAATTTTCATTTTTGGGTGAACTAACCCTTTAAATCTTTGCTCATGGAGGCTATAGGCACTATAGCTATAATCTGTTTGTATGTATGATATAAGAATTGCTTGCATATTTTCATTTTAATATAATATTATATATATATATATATATATATATATATATAATTAAATCGAGTGCTGCAGTGATGACATAATTTTGTAAGCCAACCGAAAGTTAGCATCACCCTGAATCCCTTGACAACACCCCAACATGATTTTCCATTGGCTTTTAGATTATCAGTAAACTATATGACCAACAAAAGTTCCTGTTTCTTACATGTTTTGCTCATCATGATAATCTTCACAAATGTACACAACTTTTATTAATTTTGAAGCCTAAACACAATCACCAGAAGTAAAAATCTAAACGTAGGCTATAAACAAATAAACCACGGTCACATGACTTCAACACCATCATGAAGCTTCCAACAACTCTTTCAATCTTTATTTAAAAAAACATTTTACCTGCAAGTTTAGTTACAATAGTTTGCAAGACCATGTTTATAAAAACAATAAGGGTTGTAAAAGCAGACTAGTGAGTAGATGACTTTATCTGTTCAGTGTCATGATTATTGGACTAATGTCCTGACAACCTCTCTAGTCATAAAAGTAAAAGCTTTAAAAAAAATGATGAATGATGTATTACTGATGTATTTTATGTCAAAAAATAAAACATGAAAATACATACATATATTTTTTATTTATTTATTTATTTTTTAAATAAGATGTGATGACGTATTTTTATAGTATTAAAAGAAAAAAAATCACTGATTTCAGGACAATGTAACTGGAAGTGCTAAAATGTGCTAAAAAAAGTGTTCCCATGTTTTGGCCTACAAACATACGTCATCCCCACAACATTCTATATTTAACTACATATTTTTAATATTTTAGTTATATTTTAAAGTTAACTTGACACCATTCACTAAATTAAGTATTACATACTAAAAGCCACTCATTATTTTAGCACACACCTCATGACTGTTTTAAGACTGTTTTACATAGAAAAAGATAAAAGACCATGGTGAGACTTATCTTTCTAGCTCTCTCTATATATTTCAATGATAGCATCTTTCTGCGACAAAAACCTTTGATGGTCAGGACAGAAAGGTAAAGCATCATCTGATTCTCTGATAACTCTATAAATATGGGGCCTTAGTTGCCTTGTTATTGTCTGGGGGCCTTCAGTTATACTTCTGAATATACCTGCCTATAAATAAACTGGCTTGAAACTCATAAATGAGTCTCATCGAAACTTCTGAAGCTTGCGGTTGATCCTGGGTATTTATTCACTCTAAAGGGGAAGATATCAGCCTTTGTGTTTAAGAAAGAATACTGCTTTTGATTCCACCTGAACTGTGGACTTTCATAATTTCTGATTTTCTTGTTATGTCTCTGGTAGAAAATACAAAAAGGCTCTCCTTAACGACATCAGAGAAGGTTTTCCAAAAAGATCCATTTCAATCCATTTCTTCATATAGAAGCTGTTATTTTTACAGGAACAGGAAGAGCTCTAGACGTTGTCCGACTAAGGACATGCAAACAGAACGGTCACAGAGTATTTCTTTTTCATGCAAACTGGTTGGGGGAAGTCTGGGGAAAATAATGATAATCAGGACACTTCTGTGCTCAAAAGGACGACGGGAAAAAAAAAAAGGCAGAGAGAGTCTTACGTTTGAACGGCCCCTCTGAGTGTGGAGAAATTGTCTGGGATGTTTATGTAAAAGAGATGACCTACATGTCCACCATCTCACAGCCCATGAGAGAAAGAGATGGATGGGTTGAAAGAAAACACAAGAAAGCGAAAAGTTTATGGAAAATGAAGTGTGATTCCCTAAGCCTCGGAAAAGTAAATTTGGACCATGAATTTCCTTGGCGCTGAGTAACTTTCAGCGGATTCACTCCGCCCCTTCAAAGTACCATATCACCACTAATTACTCAACCAGAGTCTAATTTAGCATCACTTGTATTCTCAAAGGCTTAATGACCTATTATTGATGAGATTGTGGTCTTCTTTCAGCACTATCAAAATATATAGATAATAAACCTGCAATGTGAGTTTCCCAAGAGCTTTAGGGAGCACTAGAGGAGGTGGGTATATTCAATATGCGCTCATGGAGCAGTCTCTAAGCTTTGATCTCTCTAACTGTCTGTCTGTCTGTCTTTCTGCTTTTCATGAAGCCCAAGAGCTCCAGCTAATTAAATCTAATAACATTCCTGTAGTCCAACAGGAACGCCCGGAATAATGTCATTTTGACTGCATAACTGATGAAGCCTGGACTTGGAGTCAGAATGTATTTTTTTTTCTTTGCAGGATAACATAATCATTATGACCACCGTTATTAACATATCCTCTGTAAAATGGAGCAGGAAAGATGTTCTGGGTGGTTGTTCGGTGGTTTCTTTTTGACCCAAGTCAGAATCCCAAGTCTATAATATTATGAACTCTAGAGTCTCTCCTTCAATAAAAGTCTAAGGGATTGTATTGTCCTCTTGGTGAAAATCATAAGTCCAGTCACTTAACAGCACACATAAGTTACATGCAAAAGTTTACTATTCAGGGTTAAAGGGATAGTTCATCCAAAAATGGAAATTCTTTCATCAATTACTTACCCTCATGTCATTCCAAACCCAGACTTTCGTTCATCTTTGGAACTCAAATGAAGGCATTTTTAATATTCTCTCATCATTTTTGCCCATCCTTTGAAAGTCCAACCAAAATTTTCAAGCTTCAAAAAGTTAATAAACATATAAAATAAATAAATGAGAAATAAAACTAAGTGAATAAACTGAGTGAAATGAACTGAGTGGTTTATTCCAAGACTTCTGAGGAGACACTATCGCTTTATATGATGAACGGACTTAATTTAGGCTTTTATTCACATTTAATAATTGACCAACACATGTACATAGAGCTCATCAAATATGGTAAACCATGCCAAATGAAAGAATAATAAAGATTTCTTAATTTGTGAAAGATGAATGAAAGTCTTATGGGTTTGGGACACCATTTTTGGGTAAACTTATCCTTTAAGTGTTTATTTAGATCCCTAACCCTAAATATGAGCAATCTCAGCAAGCATCACTAATTAAATAAACCACAACATTTAAAAAAAATCCCATTTTAAGTAGATCTTGTAACTTCAGGAATCAGCTATGAAGTGCATCAAATATTTAACTCAACAGTATTCTCCCTGACTTCCTGTGAATTGTCAGTCGTGTTGTGTCATTCCTAATTTCTCTCCTCCCGCTCTCATTAGCAGCTTGTGTTTTGTGTGATCTTCGTTGTTTCTCAGGCCCTGTGGGACAAGAACAACACTCATTCTGTGAGCGTTATGTTACACTGTGGATGTTTTCTACCTGTTAACAAACTCCTCGATGAGTATCCGATGAGAATAACCCTGCCGGCGGATGTTGACGGTCTCTAGGATGCCGGTGTAACGCAGCTGAACCATTACACGCTCCTTATTGAATCGCAGAGCCTGGCGGTCATCATTGGGTTTGATACAGCGGACGAAATGAGGCGTGCCCACCACCATCTTAGACAGCAGGTCCATGAGAGAGTACTGAAAAAGAAGATGTGCACACACGTTGGGTTTTCATAATAATTTCACATAATGACTTTTACTGTACAAACTATATATTCTGTCCCCTAACCCTACTCCTAAATACAACCCTCACAGAAAACTTTCTGCATTTTTACATTTAAAAAAAAAAAAACATCATTTAGTCTGATTTATAAACTATTTTCCCCATGGAGAGCAAAAAATGTCCCCACAAGGTCAAAGATTTCTGGTATTGCCACCCAAACGTAGGGTTTACACACACACACACACACACACACACACACACACACACACACACACACACACACACACACACTCTCTCTCTCTCTCTCTCTCTCTCTCTCTCTCTCTCTCTTACATCCTAGGCCATAATGTACCTTTTAAAGTGGCAATACTGTTTAACTTTGTGCCCTGTGTGTGATGAGACATGGTCAATGAAAAAAAAAAAACTTCTTTACACTGCATTAAGTAGTTTGTTGTACAAATGTAAGATGTGTTATACTAGAGGTTTTTTTTTTAGTGTGAAAGAGGACACACTCAAATCTTAAAAATGTATTAAATAAACATAATACTGCAGCTTAACTTCACAGCCAGTGATTTTATTGAAAATAGCAGATTTAAACATTTTGATAACAACTCCTTTTGTCTTTATATGTAATTATTATACATGTAATTGTCCTGTAAAATACAATAGTATTTATATTTAAAACTATGAAGTACAGTATAATTTATGGTGAAAAACAGTGAAAAAACAAGTCCCTGCATGACACATTACGTGATAATATTTTATTTAAAGTTTTGTTTCTTCTTATTTTTTGTCATCAGTAATGTACATTAGGGTGTTTTGTGTCATCTATTTTCTATTATTTAGTAAATGTTTATTGCATTATTTTAGTGTCAAGTGTGTTACCCAGACGGTGTTGTGTTTGTGTGTTTGACCCTGTGCATCATCTATATATGAGTATTGGTCATGTTTGATGGACAGGCAACTTAAAATGAACTCTGATTCATCATGTGGCTTTTTATTGTGCCACCTGTACTATCATGGTGTTTATCAGTACATTTTAAGGTAAAAAGCAGATTTTGGTAGTTCAAGTAGATTGGTATATTAATATTATATCACTTAAATGGTTATGCATTGTAAAATATACATGCATCAATATGCCATCCCATAATAACAGAAACATTGTCAGAATATATTTTACAATGAATTTCTGGCAACCACAGAATATTTTTTAACCATAAATTTAACAGGATTTTTTTTTTTTTTTTACAGTGGTACAGAACATTGACTAAAAAATAAAATTTAATTCAATTTGATTTAATTATATTCAATAATGGAATAAAATGTATAACCCACTGACAGAATGGTCGGTAGATTTTGTAATTGTTGCAAGGAGGAACTAAAACTTCTGTTAATTAGCCAAGCAGACACATTTTTTCGGCAATGCTGATAATCACAAAATGTCCACAAATCATCTAATTAAGCACTCTGCTTTCTCACAGTAGTGACTTATAACATATTAAAGGGATAGTTCACCCAAAAATGAAAATTTGATGTTTATCTGCTTACCTCCAGGGCATCCAAGATGTAGGTGACTTTGTTTCTTCAGTAGAACACAAATGATGATTTTTAACTCCAACCGTTCCAGTCTGTCAGTCGTGACAGACTGGAATGCATGGCAATGGGAACTCCATCTATAAGAGTCAAAAAAACATGCACAGACAAATCCAAATTAAACCCTGCGGCTCGTGACGACACACTGATGTCCTAAGACACGAAACGATCGGTTTGTGTGAGAAACCGAAGAGTATTTATATCATTTTTTACCTCTAATACACCACTACGTCCAACTGCCTTGAGTATCCGGTGTGTGAGGTCTGAATGCACTCTGATGCTGGAAGTGATCTCTCGCACTCATTGACGTATACACGCGAGAGATCACTTCCGGCATCAGAGCGCGTTTTCAGACCTCACACACCAGATGCTCAAGGCAGCTGGACGTAGTGGTGCATTAGAGGTAAAAAAATGATATAAATACTGTTCAGTTTCTGGCACAAACCGATCGTTTCGTGTCTTAGGACATCAGTGTGTCGTCACGAGCTGCAGGGTTTCATTTGGATTTGTCTGTGCATGTTTTTTTGACTCTTGTAGATGGTGTTCCCATTGACAAGCATTATACGACTGACAGACTGCAACTGTTGGAGTTAAAAATCATCATTTGTGTTCTACTGAAGAAACAAAGCCACCTACATCTTGGATGCCCTGGAGGTAAGCAGATAAACATCAAATTTTCATTTTTGGGTGAACTATCCCTTTAAAACAGAACAATAAAACACAAAACTGATCATGTGACATGCAGAGGACTCACTCTAAAATAAGACGCCACTGTCTGTCTCCTCATGTTAGTGGTTTCCTCAGGGTGACGCATCATTTCCATGGTGTCCACCTAAACACACACATAAACACACTTGCTGTAGCTTAGCCTGCATGCGCACATCACCAATATACAAGCACACAGAACTGGTCACATCCACTTTAGCACAAGGATGAATTATCGGTAACACTTTACAATTACAATAAGGTTTCTGTAAAGTCTGGTCAGGCAAAGGAAGAGGAGATGGAGAGGTGGATCTGAAAGCAGCCATATAACTTTATTTATAAACAAAAACAAAGAAGATAATCCAAATAACAGGAGTCGCAGGGGTAGACAAACGTAACAGCTTTGGCATGTGCACAGAGACAATACTGGACATAGAACTGAACCAAACTCAGGGGTTTATGCTGCCTTCACGTGCTATCAGAAATTTGATAATTCCCATTGATCCAATTTGATAATAAGTCGTGATTACGAGCTCATCACATTCAAGTTCAATCACATTCATTCGAAATGGGAGGGTGTTCATGAGCAATTTTTACCTAGGAAACTCATATTTATGATAATTCCGAGATCACATGAAGGCAGCAACTAAACTAAAAACAGGTGTACAACATAATCAGTTACTATGGAAACAAACTAGTGACTAGAACAAAGTAAAATGAAACAGGAAACAAGAACATACAAACTAAAAGTCCACGGAACACAAACTGAAACTGACACAAAATCTAACAGTTTATTTTTTTTAACATTAGTTAACTACACTAGTAAACACAAACAAACAATGAACAATACTTCAACAGTGTTTGTTGATCTAAAACAAACTTAGTTAACTAACATTAACAAAGAATAGAGGGTGTGCATTGACGTCACTTTCCCACACCGCTTCAGCCGGACTGAGTGGCAAAAAAGCCAGCTGTATTACTGGATTTAATAGGGGAAACTCTGAGAACGCAAGTAAAACAAACAATAAAGGCTGGACTCGATAGTGTTCCTGTTACTACTTACCAAAGATACAATAATTCATGGATATTGACATGCAGCCAGGAATCACGTTTCCTGACATTTATATGTGCCTGATTTCGACGCCGAGGAAATACATAAAGCACATTTGCCTGTCAATGCTTAATATAAATACAATGTAGGTAGGTCTAAATCCCAGTGATCACTTATATTAATGTTATATATATCATCATATTGTCCAGCCCTAAAACTTATATAGTATTTGTCAGTGTTTGTTTAAAAACATCCAATTATGCAGAATATAAGATGGTAAATATTTAATTGATGAGTTGTCAATACAATATATAACAATACAATATATAGGGTATGATTTTACCTCAAAATTCAACATACTGACAAAATGGTAACTGCAAAGCCACATTTATCTGCCTGGAGTCCAGTTGTTTCTGTGAATTGCAGAGATCCATTAGCTTCTCTTTCTGTAAATTTCAGCAGTCTGTAAAAATATACCTCAGATTTCTTTTTGTATAGTCAATCACAAAGCTCTTTCCCGTTTTAGATGTGTTTTGTGTGTTTTTTTGCAGCATTTAAGCTGAAAAGCAATGCTGCCACTCAGTCTTTTTGGCACTCAGTGGGCGTAACCGCAGTTACTCCGGCTGACGGTGACGTCATGTGCATACCCTCTATAATAAATGCTGTAAAAAAAAATATAATGTTCATTGTTAGTTCATGTTAGCTAAGGCAAGTATTAGTATTGTTAACGAATGTGACCTCGTAAAGTGTTACCGAATTATCATGCTAGTAAAATGAGGTTATATTATCACAAAAATACAAGACAGAGAGTGTGTGTGACATTTCTAAACACAACACATTTGCATGAGACTACAATACTATTTATAGGGACAATGATCAATTATAAAACAAGCACTTTAAAACATCATGATCCAAGCAAAGATCCCCGAACATGATGGGTTTGCTTTCATAAGGAACTTCACGCTTCCAACTGTTCCTAACAAGGACAAGATATGATGTGTATAACAGCCATCTCTACAACAGACCTCATGAATTTATCAGGGTGATGCATAATTTAGAGCAGGTCTATACCAGCAAAGTGTGTCTTAATATTCTATTTCATCTGAGTGCGTGGAGGCAGGTGTGTGTGATCTTTATGAAAAACGGCTGAGAAACTGAAGGGTTGGACATGAACCCTGACTGAAAGACAATCGAACTATCCCAGTGTTTTAATAAGACATCTGTCCCACTTCTGCTTACACGCAGGGCTTTGTAAAGTGTCTCATCTGTGACTGAAGCAGTTTAAAAGTATCTGCAATATTAACTGGAACCAATTAATAGGGTTCTGTGCAGCGATGTCTAATTATATTTCTCTGATACAGCAGGTAGTCTGCAGGACTGTTTAATCTTATCCACAGAACAGAGGAAAAGAGAGAAATAATTATCCAGGATGTTCCTTCATGGAAACAGTAACTCAGAACTGTAGTTTGGACACATTACTGCAGCATGAAGCAGACTGCCCAAATCCAGCTTTATGAAGCTAGACCTAAAGAAATGCAAACTTCACCTAGGCCTGTCACAAATATGAATTTTGTGCTGATGATTAACTGTCACACAAATAATTGCAATTAATGATTTAATTCTGTTTTGTATGTGTCATTTACAGTGCAAGCCTAATACTTTTTTTTTCTTCTTGAAATCATTTATAATATAATAATAAAAATTATGATAAAATAGGCCCATATGATAAACTTTACTGTGAAAATAATAATATTTATAACATAATTTGATTGCCTAAATTTCCCTTACTTGTATAAAATGTGATTGAAATTTAAACTGCGGTCTAAAATAATTGGGATTAGATCAAATAACCACACTCAGATAATTAATCAATTATTAATTACCGCGTTTTTAGTGGGTGCCTTGAGTTGAAGAATGATCAACTTTGAGTAAAACGCTGCGCTCATCACTGTCACTTTTTAGTCAGCTGTCCAATCAGATTGGAGGAGGGGCTAGACAAATAAAACACCCACCACCTGTCACAACATTCTTGCTGTATAACGACATCAACAAGCAGAGAACAGAACAAAATGGATGAGAAATTAATATTGCTGGTCTCCGAACATAGATAGCAAGTACTCGACATTGTGCCGACATTTTCAGTCGAAGCGCTCTCAAAAGTGCTCACAGATAGGCATTTTAAGCAGATTGCCTAGCGTTTTCAGCTGACTAAAAACGCTTTGGTGGGCACGCGGCCTAACTTTACCTGGAGCTACACTATTGTAAAGTGCTTTTATAATGGCAAAAATGGACTTTCCTTGCACTTTTAACAAATTTTTATGTACTATTTACTTGTCACATTTCTTGCGTGTTTATGTTTTATCCGGACTCTTATTCTGATATAGTTTTTTTAAGTCTCCATTACCACTTCCTGTGTTGTATTGGTTTCTATGGTTTTTGATTATTAATCACACCTATTTCTAGTTTAGTTCATTACTCTGTACATCACTGCAATTTGTAATTACCATAATTACAACAACAACAACTGTTGTAACGTAATTATGAGCTTTCAACTTGTAAAAAGCGTTCACGGCCTCATAGAGCTTATAACTACAGCTTTTAGGATGGGAATTTTTTGAGAGCTCCTACTTGTACCACATGACCGCTGCACCACCTGACCGCTGCAGAATCATTTAGGCCAAAGCCACTTCAAGTCTCCAAGGTTAGCAAAAATTAGCGTAAAACTGCAGTACACAGAGAAGGAGACCAGAGGCCTTGTTTTAATGGATGTCAAAAGAGGAGAGGCTTCACTACTTCACTACTTCTTCAACATGTTTGCACTTAAACATTAATTTTGGATTGAACTATTTTTAGAGTTTAAACCAAAAAAATGCTGTTTTATAAGATAAGTCACAGACAGTTTCAGTTTATGGCACTTCTCATTCATTTCTATGATATCTGCAAACAATGATTGACTGTTGCACAACACTGAACGAAATTCAATGACGCCAAGGCTGTAATGTGATTGGTTATCAAGGCACACGTGATCCAAGTTGGCCGTTACGTTTTCTCCAATGGTACAGCCATGACAGAAAACCCTTCATTAACATTATAAGTGTACTTAAAAAGGATAGGATGCCTAGGCCCATTTAGAGCTGCTTCTCAAAGCATTAATTCATAGTCTCAGGATTATAGTTTTCAGATACAGATAGTTTAGATAGATTTTTGTCCATTGGCTCAAAGAGTTATGAAAATAAAGTAGTGGAAATTACATCAGAAAATATGAAGATGAATATGAAGAAATTCTTACCTTTAGCAGGTATTTAGGAGACTGAGAGGAGAGAGGATAGTTCAGACAGACAGATAATAGATCAAAAGTACAGTGAAGAACAGGGCTATTTTTCAATGAAAACATACAAGAGTTCAGAGGTTCTGGAGCAAATGCACTGGCACAAGAATGACATTACAGGCCTCATCAGTTGTAACGTATTCATTCAGATTTTGTAGTTGATTCAAAGGAATTTATCATGTGCCTGATGAAGTAACTGGTACTGGACCATAAAATAACACTTCACATCTTTAACACAAAAAATGGTATAAAAGTCTAATGTCATGACTGAGCTTTGAGTTTACAACAAACCAGCAACTATATTGAAAAGATAAATTGGTCCAAAAATCAGAAAAGGAACTAAAATATGTGTTATGTGAATACTTTTCATCTGATTGGATGAACTATATAAAAATGAACAGGATACTTTTTTGATGAACGTCTGAACGGAATGAAGGCAATGTAATAGTCACTGAGCAGCACAGACCTTATTTCTTCCGCTGTTCAGTTGTGGAGGCAGAGATCTGGATGCTGCTGTCACTCTTGCCCTGGATGTGGCCAGGTTACCTGCTCAGCAAAGAAGAAACACAGATCAGTGACACGTCAAACCTCCCTCTCTGAACCATGAATGAATAAAACAATATGGCAGTGTAGTGCTCTGGGCTTGCAACCCAAAGAATGCATGTTTGAACCCTGGAGGAGATCAACCCAAAGACAGGACTGGACTAGAATTACAAAGACTATGATCTTGATCAAGACCCTTAATGTCAGATTACGCTACACTTATGGACATTCAGGCCCTGTTTGCACCTGGTATTAAGATGCATTTTGGTTGATCGGATCACAAGTGGACAAGGGAGAGTCTATGGGCCGGTAAATGTATTATTTTTTTTCAATCTTTCGAATCTAATTGACAAAATAAGCTCACGCAATTTACACATGAACGTGCCCAGAGACAACAGAAAAATATACAGAGAGAATCAGCTCATTCACAGTGTCTGTAAAGAATACCACAGCTAGCCAGTTATCAAACTGTTATTGCTTTCATAATCATATTCAGCTTTTTTTTTTTTTTTTTTTTTTTTTGATATGTCCTTTTTTTCTGATGGCTTTGGTGGATTGCAGTGTTCCTGCAGTGTATCACAATGAAGTGCACTTAACTGTATTGAATGTGCATATGTAGTGTACTTCAAATCTTAAAAGTATATTTTAAAAAGTAAGTATATTTAAATAATACTTGCAGATAATATATAAAAGCCCACTGAAGTGTACACTTTCATGACTGTTTTAACACACTTAAGTACACTTTTAAAATGTGCAGTTTAAAATACATAACATACAAGATGACATTAAAAAAAATATATTTTAGTTTAACATACAGTGGGTACGGAAAGTATTCAGACCCCCTTAAATTTTTCACTCTTTGTTATATTGCAGCCATTTGCTAAAATCATTTAAGTTCATTTTTTTTCCTCAATGTACACACAGCACCCCATATTGACAGAAAAACACAGAATTGTTGACATTTTTGCAGATTTATTAAAAAAGAAAAACTGAAATATCACATGGTCCTAAGTATTCAGACCCTTTGCTCAGTATTTAGTAGAAGCACCCTTTTGATCTAATACAGCCATGAGTCTTTTTGGGAAAGATACAACAAGTTTTTCACACCTGGATTTGGGGATCCTCTGCCATTCCTCCTTGCAGATCCTCTCCAGTTCTGTCAGGTTGGATGGTAAACGTTGGTGGACAGCCATTTTTAGGTCTCTCCAGAGATGCTCAATTGGGTTTAAGTCAGGGCTCTGGCTGGGCCATTCAAGAACAGTCACGGAGTTGTTGTGAAGCCACTCCTTCGTTATTTTAGCTGTGTGCTTAGGGTCATTGTCTTGTTGGAAGGTAAACCTTCGGCCCAGTCTGAGGTCCTGAGCACTCTGGAGAAGGTTTTCGTCCAGGATATCCCTGTACTTGGCCGCATTCATCTTTCCCTCGATTGCAACCAGTCGTCCTGTCCCTGCAGCTGAAAAACACCCCCACAGCATGATGCTGCCACCACCATGCTTCACTGTTGGGACTGTATTGGACAGGTGATGAGCAGTGCCTGGTTTTCTCCACACATACCGCTTAGAATTAAGGCCAAAAAGTTCTATTTTGGTCTCATCAGACCAGAGAATCTTATTTCTCACCATCTTGGAGTCCTTCCATGCAGGCTTTCATGTGTCTTGCACTGAGGAGAGGCTTCCGTCGGGCCACTCTGCCATAAAGCCCCGACTGGTGGAGGGCTGCAGTGATGGTTGACTTTCTACAACTTTCTCCCATCTCTCGACTGCATCTCTGGAGCTCAGCCACAGTGATCTTTGGGTTCTTCTTTACCTCTCTCACCAAGGCTCTTCTCCCCCGATAGCTCAGTTTGGCCGGACGGCCAGCTCTAGGAAGGGTTCTGGTCATCCCAAACGTCTTCCATTTAAGGATTATGGAGGCCACTGTGCTCTTAGGAACCTTAAGTGCAGCAGAATTTTTTTTGTAACCATGGCCAGATCTGTGCCTTGCCACAATTCTGTCTCTGAGCTCTTCAGGCAGTTCCTTTGACCTCATGATTCTCATTTGCTCTGACATGCACTGTGAGCTGTAAGGTCTTATATAGACAGGTGTGTGGCTTTCCTAATCAAGTCCAATCAGTATAATCAAACACAGCTGGACTCAAATGAAGGTGTAGAACCATCTCAAGGATGATCAGAAGAAATGGACAGCACCTGAGTTAAATATGAGTGTCACAGCAAAGGGTCTGAATACTTAGGACCATGTGATATTTCAGTTTTTCTTTTTTAATAAATCTGCAAAAATGTCAACAATTCTGTGTTTTTCTGTCAATATGGGGTGCTGTGTGTACATTAATGAGGAAAAAAAATGAACTTAAATGATTTTAGCAAATGGCTGCAATATAACAAAGAGTGAAAAATGTAAGGGGGTCTGAATACTTTCCGTACCCACTGTAAATGCTTGTCAGATTATTTGGCAGTACAGTTTAACCATATTTCCAGAGACAACAGAATTATTCAAATACAATAAATACAAATAAAGATGTACTTATATCCTACTTAAACGGGTGAAAAAGCACTCTAAAGTTCAGCTAATTGCTTTTAAATGTAAATTTAAATTATAATACATTTTCATTTAATTGTAAATAACACCATTTTGTGTTTGAAAACTTCAGTTCACACTTAAGCATATACTTTTAAAGTATATTATTTCTGTAATAATTACATTTTTAAAAGTGTACTTTTTCACAAGGATAGCTTCTTAGAATAAAAGCATCTTGACAATATTATATAACATTAATAAAACTGACAAATGACTTAGTCATAAACTTTCATTATTATAATGGGTCGTTCCAATAAAATGCAGCCCTCAAATCAGGTAAAACCAACACAAGAGTCTTTGCCTTTCTGGACCTGTAAAGTGTGACCACGTTATGAACCTACAATGACCTTCATTTAAAATGTAATATACTACATTAGTGTTTAAAAATAAATAAATAAAAAATACTCCTTTAAGTGCACCTTTAACAGCCAGCCTCAAGGGAGCTGTGTTGACCTTGTGACCTATGCACAGTCTAATATCCAAGTGCTGAGAGCGTTCAGGATCAGAGTGAGGCGTCACTGTCTGTCATCTCCCTTTCTCTCTATCGTTAATACACTCTCTTTCTGCTTCCTCTTAAACACGCACACACATGTCTTTGGGATATGAAACCCCACTGTTGCATATGCAGCACCGTCTGAGCTTTTCAAAAGTTTCTGCACAAGATGTCCAAATGTTTTCCCTGGCTGGGTCTTCAGAGACTAAACTCTGATTAATGGTACTGAAGGAGCCTTTGAAGCCGGATTGGTGACATCAAAGTGCTAATCCATGGGTGGCAGGAGTTTTATAATGAGTGGGAAGCATTTTAGCACGTTTCAAAGGCTCCGGCGCATGAATAAACAATGGCAGCACAGATGTGCCACACACCTTTAGAAAAATACCCACCGCAGAAACAGCGAGCGGTGCGCAACTGTAGCTGCAGAGCTGTGTGTGTGTGTGTGTGAAGTCTGAAGGAATCTAGGGAAATGAAACATCTGTTGTTCTTGTAGTCTGCGCCCCAGTAATACAGCAGATGACAGATTAGAAAGGGTCACAGACTGAAACAAACAAACAATAAGTCAAGAAAACAATTATCATTTTTCTTCCCATTGCCACACTTGTTTCGTAATGACCGTCTCGTGTGAATGAGCACGCATGGTTCCCTGTGTTCAGAGCAGATCATGTTTAATTGCTCTATTTGTCAAGGATTAATTGAGTTGTTTCAGATCTAACCATAGCTCAGGAATCCCACGCTCCTGCCAATGGGATTACACGTGTAGGCTGCTGGTTAATGTTGTCTCTGCTGTAGTCAAAACACTGACACAGCACTGGAAACTGGCTCCCTGCATTCACACCAAGAACGATAACTATAAAGATAATGATAAAGAAATAATTCTAATAATCGTTCTAAATATAAAAGAATAGAAGAGTCCACACCACATATATAACGATAACGGCATCGAGAAACGATATACATTTTTTTATATTTTTTTCCAGCTGATCAATGATAAAAACATTGACAGCCAATCAGAATCCAACTGACTTTAATGAGCTCGAGCATTTAAAGCGGCAGATGACAAAACTGCAGCATGTGCTTAGAATAAACAGAACAATATCGTCCGCTGGTGTGAATGCTCATATAGTTATCATTATAGTTATCTTTATAGTTATTGTTCTTGGCGGGCCTTAATTCTTTTCAACTGATGGGGTACATTTCCAAAAAGGAAAAACCAGCTCAAATCAGTTTCAAAAACTGTCTACACATGAATAAACTGATGCTATTATTTCATGCTGCACAGTATACTGTTTTATTCATTACATATTTGCTTAAAATAATTGACCATTATATCAAAAGCAGCTTGTGATAGCATAAATATGCTGAATCAACTTATTTAGATGTTAAAAAATGTTCACTAATCTAGAAGTAAGACGTGATATGAAATGTTTGTATGTGGTGCAGTAAGCTGCTTTTACACATTAACCCTGCTAAATTGTTGGATCGCCTTTTCTGCTAAATGTACACCAGCTGTTCACACAAGCAATGTCTTACTGTCTTTTTATGGCTAAAGAGATAATCCACCCAAAAAATAAGAATTCTCTCATCATTTACATCATTCACCTTTATGCCGTTCCAGATGTATATGACTTTCTTTCTTCAGAGGAACACAAACAATGATTTATTAAAAAATAATCCATCTTTGTGAGTCCATATAATCCAAGTGCATTGTAGGGGTGGGCTATATGACCAAAAACTATACACAATATGAGTCATTTTATTTCACGACAATGATATACAGTATATCACTATATAGTTATTTTTGCTTTAAATAAGGTTATATCTAAATTTTTGATACCACAGAAATTCCATAATTCTCGTCGCCAATTTCAATATCACCAAAAAACTAATACTAGCCTAAGTTAAAAAAAAGACACTTGTTACACACTGCAGTAAGATAGATCGATTTTAGAATATCATATTCAATGCTGGATGGCTTGTGTTGATAAATTGCATGCAATTAATTTTAAAACGTATTGTATGATGGAGAAAATTCTGTATTACTTTTATAAAAACGAAGCTGCATCTGATTATGCTATGTTAGCTACTTGACAAAATAGTGTTTTTCTCTGAGGGATGGTAAAGCATGGTACTCGCAAAAAATCTAGAAAATTAGATTTAAACAATAAGACTAAACGTGTTGAGCTATATAACAACAATTAGTTTTCTGTCTATAAATGTAACCAAACAGTTGTTCCCTTGTCTATTAAAACATGTAATATATTAAAGCGTCTTTGGTGTTTCCATGGTTTCTACAAAATAAAACCGGAAACCGAGGGTGACGCGGATATGACGCAATTGACAGGCGACTCCTCATACGTCCTGGAGCCTTGGTTAAAATTGCAATTTTCTCACAATTTACAAATAGCTGGAAACATTTGGGATATTGTAAGTACTTGAGTGAACAAAATATATAACACTGGCCTAGTGGTTTTTGGATATTTTACTGCAAAATTCTTACATATTGCACCTTTAAATGTACAAAAAACACTGCATAGTCTTCACTGTGTAAATTAAATATAAATGTATTCTTATTAAAGTTACAAAAGTGATTCAGTCAAGAGCAGTGAGTGATTTTCTCTTTGTCTTTTGTTGTTTGATTAATATTAATGACACAGACAGCAGCAGGTTTATTAGACTGCTGTCACTTTAAGCCCGAATGCACAGATCCAATATACTGATACACATGCACTTTTTTGTCAACTTTGTTTATGAGAATACTCGTAAAGGTGGCATTTTGACACAGAAGTTTGTGTATTTGACCGTTCAAGCCCAATTAGGGGGCAAAAAGAACTTCAGTACTCAGCTGCTTTATGAGCAGCGGCTTCATGTGCTTCATGTGTCTCAGAAAAAAATCACTTGTTTTTAAAAAGCAATGCTTAAAAACGTATGCAAATAATACACTTTCATGACGGCACAGCACAGCAAGGTCACATAAACGTAACCGCAATAGTGATGATAATCCAAAATCTCTACCGGTTGACAAATTTCTACTGGTTAATCATGTCTACCGGTATATCGCCCACCCCTAGTGAATAGTAACCCAAAAGTGGATGCTATAAAAACCACATAAAATGAACACAAAGGTAATCCATATGACACCAGTTGACCAATGAATCAAAACAATAGATGTGCATAGGAAAAATATTAATATTTTAAACGTTTTAAACTTTTGCTTCTGGCCAATTATCAAATGCAGATTAATGAGTTCTCACTCAACGTAAACAAACGTGTTTATCTGAAGAAGGAAAGCCATGTACATCTGGAACGGTATGAGGGGCGAGTAAATGATGAGAGAATTTTAATTTGGGGTGGAGCATCACTTTAAAATGCCATTCACACATTTGCACCAAAATACTGGTAAACTCTGTGATGCCAATCATCGAAAAAGATCTTTAAAGTAACAGTCTAATGGAAGTAGCGACAGTTATTTTCCTGCGAATTGTGACTTACATCCAAATAAAACATTATCAAAAAAGAAAAAATGTAAGGTTTTGACTTGGTTCTGTCCATTGGTTGTTTGACTGGATAGAATGAAACATACATGAGGATGAATTATTCACAATAAGATCAATATTATGCATTTCTAAGTTAATATAATTTCTCAACCCGGAAAATTGTTGTAACTGATTTAACGGTAATTCTCAATAGTTCCTGATTACACATAATCTCTAAATGGTAAAATTATGCTTATTTTCTGAGAAAGGCTGTATATGTGAAAGTGCCTATATTCATCAGTGACTTTTTTTATTCATTTTTTTTTTTTTTTTTTGGTGGTGGTGGAAGAGGGGTAAAGGAGACACTATTACTGGAATCACTGAGATAACTGAGTCTCAGGTCTAATTGCCATGATATTGTGTCTGTCAGGTCACATGACATCATGCTAAACACAAATGAGAAGAACTTCTGTTTCTCTCAGCCTGTCATTTTTCCTCACCACTCTCTTTCTCTTCCTAGTCCTGTCTGTCTGTCTGAGATGCTCTCCTCCTCCCTCTCTCTCTCATCTCTCAGTGCAGATTATTAAAGGACATTTGTCAAAATGAATTAGTGCAAGTGGAACAAGCATGCAATGCATAAGTGCATTTTCACGCTTTTCACACAGACATCATGGTCTGATGAAGGGGATCTACCCTGAAGTCAGCTTATAACGCACCTACGCACACTGACACACACATACAGTATTTGTGTCTCACACACACACACAGTGGAGTGGAGCAGTGCCTCTGTATGCATGTAAATTATTCACATAATGACTTCTTGATTTCTTGACACCCATATACCAGTTCATGACACGTCCACCTAATATTTAATTGTAAATTCCCAACTCCCCAATATTCAGTGTTAAACGAATACAGCATTTTCAATGGTCAATTTCTAAATTATTACCCCCAATTCCAATTAACACTATAAGCTTAACCCTGAAGCACAACATCATTTCAACCCCTTCACAGTAAGTTTTCAATTCATATACTTATAATTTGAATAGATAGTAAATTCTAGAATCACTCCATTTGTGTGCCTTATAATAAATCACACGTTATAAATGAAAAACGAACAGCCTTTCATGTTTTGTGCAAACTCTGTTACATAAAAAATGTTTTGGGTTTGAAGTTATAGGTTTGAAAGTGCAAAATTGCCAACAGCACCCCTAACTGGTATCACCACAACACATTATTTAGTCATTTTTTTTGTGCCAAGAACAAAACATGAACTAAACACATGAAAACAAGAAACATGAATCAAAACCAACATATTGTCTGTCTAGAGCAAACAAACACTCTAGAGGGCCTATTTTAAGGATCTAAGCGCATGGTCTGAAGCGCATGGTGCAGGTGCACTTAGGGTATGTCCGAATCCTCTTTTGCTAGTTTAATGACGGAAATAAAATGTCGGCGCGCCAGGCGCATGGTCCAAAAGTGTTGAGTCATGGGTGTGTCCTGTGTGTCCCTGTGTGTGTAACAAGCAGAGTGTACGCACGTTGTGCACCCGCCTATAGGCGCATATTACTAACGCGTGCTTTAAATAACAAAAAAAATACTGCGCCATTGACTTTAGACCAGGTTTTTGTTGGTCAATGGCAGTCATTTTCAGTTGAAAAATAGCAACACGCCAACAATGCACCTGAACACACCTCGTTTTCAGACCAGTACGCCCATGGGTGAACAGATGGGCGCGAGTGCATTTGCTATTTAAACAATGTGGCGCTGAACGTGAAAATGATAACTGCGTCGGGCTGAAACTAGCAAAAAAAAAAAAAAAAACACTTGCGTCGCACCTGGCGTCACATTGTGCCAGGTGTATGGTAGGGCCCTAGGTGCATCCCAATTCGCGTACTTGTGCACTATTCTATGACGTTTTAAAGTACAAATAGTGCAAGTAGTGCGTTCACACAGAAAATTCCAAAAAGAAAAAGTACACTTTAAATACCAGGATGATGCACTAAATTAATCGATCAGACTACGATGTTTAATGACAAAATAAACATAAAATTCATACACTACATGGATGAGTACATAGTGCTTAAGTACTTAGTGTATAAGTGCATTGTGTATAGTGCATCATTTGGGACGCAACTAGACTGTCTAGCATTTCGCTTATAGTAAACCCATCCAATGTATCTGTACCGGGCACATATTTACAGTTTACACTGGACACATCAAAGTAAACATGTACATGTAAACAAGTAAACTGGTATAAAAAACTTCATATTACTTCTGGAGTATGAATAACCATTTACAGATAATGACCCATGCCTTATTTTGTGTACCACTGCTGTTGTAAAAATTCACTCAAACAATAGGACTTCATAAATAACTAACTCAAATATATTTAGCAAAATAATGTTTTATGTCTATTTACAAAATACAGCAAATATTAACTTTGGGGGAGACATTATTACAATCATTTAAAATGTGAAAAAAAAAAAAAAAAAAAAAAAAAAAACCTTTCAGTACAGCAGTACATTTCTGCAGAGAGAACACAAAAAACAAAAGAAAAGGTCAGGACATGAATGAAAGGAAATCGTGTGTGTGTGTGTGTGTGTGTGTGTGTGTGTGTGTGTGTGTGTGTGTGTGTGTGTGTGTACACTCTTCCCATCAGGTCAATCTGTCTGTTAAGTCACAGGCCTGTGAAAAAGGATGACACCCAGCATCTCTCTTCACATGTGCTTCTGACACAAGCTGCCGAATGAGAGGCAGGGAAAAAAGAGAAAGAAAGCCCTGTGCATTCACTTTGAAAATTAAGCCCAGCAAGATTCTCACAGAGAACAGCGGCCCAAGCTGCCACTTGTGTTGCCTTTCTATTGACCAGAATAGTCAATGTGCCCTGGATTATAAAGCAATCCCTGCTTCAGTATGACACCTTTCATCCCAACGTATGTGTGTGAAGCCCAGGAACGAGCTGTCGGCACAGGGGACAATCAAAGTTGTCAGACAGCAGTCTACACGAGCTGACTTCTGCTGAGGAAAGCGCCTTCGTATCTCCTGGCTTTTCCTTGTACTTCATCTCTTATTCAGACGCTCTCTGCTCTTTTAAATAAATATTAAATATTCTTGAAACTCAGCATGGTAAAAAGGCAAATGTGATTGTTCCAGTCCAAGATACCTGTCCCCATCTTGACCAGAGGCGGTTTGAGCCATCCGTCTGAGAGTCACGTTAGTTCTGTCCACTTTAAATGGCTTTGGGTTCTTCTACATGGGTCTCTTTAATCAGGAGATGGTCTGCTGGGCCGGTTTAGTGTGACTAAGACCCAATATCACAGTCGGAAAAGCAGCAAGGGATTTTGTCGACCTAACACAGCGCTGCCCTGAGGTCAAGCTAAAGTTGAAAAGTGGTAAACCTATTTGAAAGATTGTAATACTTTTGAGAGTATAACACTGAAAAGGATCCCTTATCTAGGATCATATCCGCTACAATGAATACAACACTATACTGTACTGAAAATAAAGACCCTGATATACTTGTAACATGCAGTCTGCTTTGGTTTCGTTTTCACTGTGTTCTGTTCCTTTTTTGCCTGCCTGAGCTCCTAGTTAGTTTCCCTGGCTGTTAATTAGTTTCCACTAACCCGTTTCTGTTCACCTTGATTACTTTCCCCATGTATTTAAGCCCTGAGTTTCATTCTGTTCTTTTGTCCAGTATCGTCAATAGCCAGGTTTCCATCCAAGGAAAAAAAAGCACTGTAGTTCAAAGGTGCATCACAAGAATGAGTAGTGTCTTGAAAATCTCTGCAGCTCGAGAAAATAAGCGGGGTGTCTGTCAAATTAAGGAAGACTGCTGGAGTTTTCAACGCTGACAAAAAGAAAGGTAAAATAAAATACAGAAATGTTACTTCTGTATCTGAATATATAAAAGTAACCTATTGTCATAAAATCGTGAGTCTGTTTCGATTTCATGATCAGAAGCTGTTCTAGGCTACATGACAAATGAAAATCACAAACATGACAGTTGTAAATGAAATCATTTTATAAGTGCAATTTATTAATATAGAATTATATGTTATAATATGTTGGTCTGTGTGGGTTCTAACACCCCAGTTATAGTGATGGGGACACTATACTGTCAAAAAGCACCGTCCTTCAAATGAGATGTTAAACCGAGGTCCTGACTCTCTGTGGTCATTAAAAATCCCAGGATGTCCTTCGAAAAAGAGTAGGGGTGTAACCCCGGCATCCTGGCCCAATTTGGCCATTGGCCTCTGTCTATCATGGCCTCCTAATCATCCCTATACACTGATTGGCTTCATCACTCTGTCTCCTCTCCACCAATAAGCTGGTGTGTTGTGTGGCGTTCTGCCGCAATATGGCTGCCGTTGCATCATCCAGGTGGATGCTGCACATTGTTGGTGGTTGAGGAGATTCCCCCTTCTTTGAGTACCCAGAAAAGCGAGTACTCAAGAAAAAAATCAACAGCGATTTGATGTTTTTGATTGGTTTGATGTTATTGAACATATGCTTTGAATGCGTTCCCAAGTGCATCAAACCGCAACTGTTTTTTTTTTTTTTGTGTGTGTTTTTTTGTTTTGTTTTGTTTTTGTTTTTTTTTGGGGGGGGGGGGGGGGGGGGGGGCTTTTTTTGGTTCAAGGCGTTAAAGATTGTTGGAATATGCAAAAACTGAATATTTCACTGTACCAGTGTTTTTATGGAGCCTAAAATTTTTTGCATACAGGACAAATGAGCTGCTCTCCAAACCTGCGCTTCTTCAAATAAACAAATATTTGGGATGCAAATGATAAGAATTTGCGATATACGCAAAATTTGTTTTTGGAAACAGCTCAAGGGCAGATTTTTTAGCGATATAACAAAACTTATGCGACAATGCAATTTTTTAGGGATGATGTCTTCACAAACACCATTTTATTGGTAAAAGGCCAACTGGTTGAAAACAGCCTCGAGACAGCAAATTTCCCAAATATTTTTTTCCGCATATTTGCTTTGTTGATAACAAAGTGCAAAAACTGGATGGAAAGTTGGCGAATGTTAAATGTGGTTAAGTTACATTCTTCTCCTGCAATCTCCTGCATGTTCTGTTTTTGGATTTATTGAGATTTATTTTCGTTTGATTCCTTGTCTTTGTGCGCTTTACTTCGACCATATGTGACAATATTCACGGCAACATTTTTTTCCCGTTCTTCCCTTAGGGGAAAAACAAAAACTTTATCGGCCTTAAGATGTGACCTAGAAAAAAACTTGAGAATTTGGGCATTAGGAACATAATTTTTCACACTTGAGCACTTTTAAACTTAGCCTTAGGTTGTTGTGTGATGTGACTGATCAGCATTGAAAACCATGTGTGAATGAATGCAATTTGAATGTTACAGCTGATGGAAAGATTTCCACATATAAAGACTTAAAGGGTTAGTTCACCCAAAAAAGAAAATTCTGTCATTAACTACTCGCCCTCATGTCGTTCCAAACCCGTAACTCATCTTCAGAATGTAAATTAAGATATTTTTGATGAAATCCGAGAGGTATGTGACTCCTCCATAGACAGTAATATAACCACCACTTTCAAGGTCCAGAAAGGTACTAAAGACATCATTAAAATGGTCGACGTGACTGCAGTGGTCCAACCTTAATTTTATGAAGCGACAAGAATATTTTTTTGTGCGCACTTTTAGGGCTTTTCTCTGGAATCATGTGATTCCAGAGAAATGAAGAGCATGAAGAGCTAATGAGCATAAAGAGCTCATGTGACAAAAACACAGACAAGGCAGGTTCGGACGGGGTTAAAATCTCAAAGTACGTATGTGAAACGCAAATTTCTCTAATGTCCCCCTGTAAAACTAGTCCCATCCAAATAGGGCTAAAGACTAAATTGAAACACGGCTATAAATACATGGAGTAAACGAGGAACTAAATAAGACACAGATGAACAAAATTAGTAACCAAGGGAACAGAACAGATAATACGTGACATTCTGTTAACCACATCTTACCATTTCTTCCCCATGAAGAAATAAAGTCATACAGGTTTTGAATGACATGAGGGTAAGAAATTATGATTGTGTGGGTTTGATTATTATAAACTATCCCTTTAATGGTACTAAGGCTCAACAAGATCAACCTGAAAAAAAAAAAAAAAGCATTTTTTGTTTATTTTTCATGGTTTAAATAAAAAATGTCCTGTATGTTTCACTGGAACTAATCTAATATAAAGAAATGTAAAGCAGTTTTTAAATACAACTGCACAAATCTAATCACATTCAGACCTCACAGAGTTGAACTGTAAGCTTAAACATGCAAATGTCAATATGCCAGTCTGACTCGACTCATTCGGTCCATATGTACAAACTGCTCAACAATCCATTCTGCACTCTGCAATTTCCTATACAGCAAAAACACCAGCAGTTCCTCTCCGGAGAGCATGAGAGCGACCATCTCTAGCTGACAGTAACCAGAACACCATACGGTTCTGTTCTAACACACAGATGTTCTATGCAAATCAACTGAAAGGCCGCACAGAGGAGCATATACATGCAGTGTGGCCACAGGCCTGCAGAAAAAGCCCCATGGAGTTTTCTAGAACAGGGCCAAGCCAAACACCCCAAACCTCCAAATCCACACGAGAGCCCTGGCTTTAGGGGAATTTGTTCATGCAAATATAATCCATTTCCTCCAACAAAACAGCACCACATGGGTGGACTGCAGGCTGACCCCAGACCCAAACCAGAACTCAAGAGCATGGTCTTCTAATGGGCATCAGTGTTTATTCTGCAGTTTCAGAGCTTATCTCAATGCTGAATGTTAATATAACATTACTATAACATTTCTTATAATAACACTGAGCAGTCCATGCCACTCGATCTCAGAGTTACAGTTTTCTCTGAAATGTTAATCGTCCTAAAGGTCTGCATAAACAAGAATAGCCAGTACTCTACATGGTAACTTGTAGGCTTTTCACACTATGTTTAACCTTAAGTCAATTATAACTACTGGGTAAGCAATGTTTTACACTTGAAATTTTCAAAGGGTGTCATGACTGTCTTAAACAATGGATTTGGGTGTTTTGATAACCCTGAATTGTGATGCCCATAGTATACAGTGTGAAGCAATGCAGTGATAGAATAGTATGTGGTAAATCCACAACAGACAACCAATTATAAACTAAACAAAGCTTGCCTCATAAAAAAATCATTTTATTGTACAGAAACATTTTTCTTTATGCTGAGTATTGCAATAACATATTGTGATATATTACCTTTTTACAACTGTAAATGTCTCCGAAGGAAAACTTTGTCTACATTTATTTTTATCTAATAAGATAAAGTTCTCAGACTGTTCATTTCACATCTTCATATCCATCTCCTTCGTCCCTTTCTTGTTCAACATTTCCCTTCCTCATATTTTAGACATATTTTTAATAGAAATTAGAGTAATGTTTGCACATTTCACTGTTTTCACACTCAATTCAATGTATTTGTTTTTACAATAAATAGTTAAGCAGTTTTACAGAGAACAAGCTTATTAACACCTTATGAACAAGTTGAAGGTGACAGTATACAGTTATGAAATGTAATTATGTGACGAATCATATTTATAATGTTGTTATAGGAAAATACATAAATTTACCATTAACTGCATATAACTTGGATGCTAGATGGCGCTACAGAGATTTTTTTCGTTGTGAAATAGCCTACACAAAAACGTATGCCACTATAATGTAACAGATGTATAGGATGTATAGGATACACTATAATGTAACAGTAATGATGTATAGGATAATGAATGTGTAGGATAATGAAGTATCCTTCACCCTCTCATAGCATTAGACACATTTTATTGCTGCTTTCTTGTCAATCGTGTTGTATTGTGAACAAGTGCACTGGCAGTGTAGATATGGCATTATATAGACAGCTTCTTTGATTCTAAATGTGAGCGAAAGTTTACAGTACGCAGCTGGCTCGCATTTGCGTTTCAAATTAACAAGTTTAATTAATACATAAACCTAGTGGTCCATGTTCAGAAATATGAGAGAACGTGCTTCCTGTACACAGAGCTCAGCTTGTGAGAGAGAGAAAGTGAGAAAGAGAGATGTACTGTTTGTAAAATTACAGAAAGAAATATTTCAAATTATTATTATTTCCAGCATTATAAGCGTGGAGATTAGTGCAAAATTATGCCACAATACTTGCAATCACGAACCGTAATTCACTCCCTGAAAATATCGAAACTTGGCATTCATGTATCGCTAAATTATTGAGATGGTCCTCACTGCAGAACACAAGATCCAGAGGACGGGGTAGATCCAACTCCTCCCACTTTACATATACCTTAACCTACCCGACTCCGCCCCCTGGATCTCGAGTGTTCTGCAGTGAGGGGCTACTGAAATTATTCCCAAGCAAAATATTGTATCGATTTTCCCCCACCCCTAATTATAATCACTGACGCTTTTTTTTAATGCCGTCTTGGATCATGTCGGAGGATTACATGTTTGTTTGGAGCATTTGACAGCAGATTGCTTTGTAAATGAGGCACAGTATAATGGAGAGTTTGCAAAGAAACTTTTGTTGAATGATTAAACAGACAACTGTATTGATCTGACAGCAGCTGCATCACATACCTAAATGTGTGGCAAGCAGGGCGGGGCCGAGAGCCATGGGAACGGAGTGAGGCCGGTGGCGCAAGTGCTAATGAGCATCACCTGTGTCCCACACCAGTCTCAAGTCCCATGGAGGAGCTCCGGAAAGATAAAAGGAGGCGTGACGACAGTGAAGGAGGAGAGAGGACCAGGCCTGGGACATTTATGTTTTGTTATGTTTATAAGTGGCAGTCGTCCGTTAGGGGCTGCAACTTTACTTTCGTTTTGTTGTTTGCTTATTTTTGTATTCAAGTTTATGTTGAACGTTCCCTGGTTCCCGCTTCCTCCTTCCCTGAATTTGAACATTGTTACAAAATGATTTCTTCATGCATTGTCATGTGATGTTTTTTTAAAACACTCTTGTGCAATAGCGAGTGGGCGTTGATACTGTTTCCTATGCAATGACGTTAGCCAATCATAACAGAAGCCGCTTACTGACAAGCCTTAAAGGAGCTGCCCCTTAAAAAACGGATCATTCCAGACAGAGGGTCTGAATGAAGGTTTAAAAAATATAATTTTTCCACATTTCTTTAATTGAAAATGTATCATATTATGTAATTTCATAATTACTTCTATTGTCTTTGAAATATTGTTAAGGTGCCAAATGTACTGACAAGTACTTATGGAAAACTAATATATATGACTATATGTCATTTGAAACTTGTATGTCATGTATTTAAATATATTTGTAATTACAAATTCGTAATGATGAAGTTGCAATTTAGCACATTTAAAATATATTAAATGTATTATAAAATAACACACTACAGTTAACTTTATTAACAAGTAGACTAATTTACCTGTGCTTTAAATAAACGTACTTTTAAAATTTAAAATGCATTTTAAAGTAAAACTTTTAATGACATTATTACAAAGTGCACCTTTTAAAAGTGTGTTAAGAAACAGTCATGAAAGTGTACTATCTTTAAGTACACTTAAATTGTCTTTTAATTATTAATATATCTGCAAGTACTTTTTTTTTTTTTAAATCAAAATTTGAAATTTCACAAAGGTTTTGCTAATCCTTGATGATAATATGCATGTTTATGAGTTCATATTAATTGAGAGACTAAATACAATATTTAAAATTGAGCATCAAATCATTTAAAATGAACTAGTGATGTCAAAAAGGTGATTTAGAATAATGAAAAAGAAAATGGTGAGATATACACTTTCCTTGATAGTCAAATGCAGTTTAACCTAAATTGATGTTGATAAAAAAAAGCACAGTGCATCAATACCATTATTATGTAAATAAAAATGTTAAAGGTGCAGTATGTAAGATTTTCTGTCCGCTAGAGGTCTATTCAAAACAAAGGCATAGCTTGATGACACCAAGTTTGAGCACGGAATCTTGGGACATCTTCTCCTCAACGGACGGTGAAAAAGAATAGGGATAGGACTCAGGAAGAAATCATGTTCATGGATGCGATTATTAACGTTATTGTAGTATGAAGCAGAGCAGGACCGAGTGTTGTGGGAGCTGAATGAGGCCGCTGGAGCGATTGCGCAACACACGCCTCTCGAGCAGCGGAACTTTTATTATGCCACAGTTGCCGGCGCCGCTTCCGATTTTCCGGTTATGAGTATGAGGTAACGCAGATCTGTTTATCATATTAGATACATTTGAGTGTGTTGAAAATGATGTTATAACGTTACTCTGTGCGTTCGCTCGGCGGCTGCTGTGAGACACTTGTTTGAGACACACTGCAGTAAGCTAGATCAATTTTAGAATATCATATTAAATGCTCGATGGCTTGTGTTGATAAATGGCATGCAATTACTTTTAAAACGTATTGTATGATGGAGAAAATTCTGTATTACTGTTACTAAAAATCTGCATCTTATTATGCTATGTTAGCTACTTCACAAAATAGTGTTTTTCTCTGAGGCATGGTAAAGCATGGTACTCACAAAAAAAAAAAAAATCAAGAAAATTAGATTTAAACAATAAGACTAAATGTGTTGAGCTATATAACAACAATTAGTTTTCTGTCTATAAATGTATCAAAACAGTTGTTCCCTTGTCTATTAAAACATGTAATATATTAAAGTGTCTTTTGTGTTTCCATGGTTTCTACAAAATAAAACCGGAAACCAAGGGTAACACGGGTATGACGCAATTGACAGGCGACTCCTCACACGCCCCGGAGCCTTGGTTAAAATTCCAATTTTCTCACGATTTACAAATAGTTAGAAACATTTGGGATATTGTGAGTACTCAAGTGAACAAAATATATAACACTGGCCTAGTGTTTTTTGGATATTTTACTGCAAAAAAATTACATATTGCACCTTTAAGGGTTTACAATTGTACCATGTAAAATTATGAAACCTGGAATATGGTTACCCATCTGTAAATTAGCTATTATTGAAATGAAAACACTATTCTAATTATAAAATGGACCTCCACAGCACTCACAAATATAATTTATTCAGAACAGGTCATGATCAGACTATGATTTTACAGCATGTACATATGCTACAAACATCACTGACTTCAAAATAACAAGTATAACCAACACAGACATTATCTGTGATGGTGATGTGGTTGAATCATCAAGCCTGACCCCTAGTGGTACGAGCTCACTCTGCACCCTGACGAGGCAGATGTACTTCTTAAAGTCACCAAGGACAAACAGATTAAATCAGGTTCTGCCAGAATTTGAGATAGCAGCAAAAATAGAGAATAATTAAAATATATGCTAATTAAACTCACCAGGAATTTTACCCTGCAGATTAAATTGATCATGTTATTTAAGTATAAGAAAGATCATGGCTACAATATTAAAACATAAAGGTTCAGTGATTCTTTGTAGCATATTAGATTAATCAAAAACCCATTTCTTATCAAGAATCTTTTTTTTTCTGCATAGGGTTCTTGAGTTTGCTAAATGGTCCTTTGTGGATTACAAAAGTTCTTAATGTTTCATTACAGGTTCTTCAGAGCAGTGTATTTCTGGGTATCTATGTTCATGTGAATGAATTGTTCTTACAGTTAGGTATACATCCAATTTATATTAAAAGGGAGTGTACATTACCATTCATACCATTCAATTAAAAAATAAAAATTGAACAAAGTCTCTGCTCACTAAAATGCAGAAAAATTATTATAATTTAAAAAAAAAAACAAATCATTCTAATATGCTGATTTGCTGCTCATTTCTTATTATTGTCACAATTGAAAACAGTTGCACTGCTTAATATTTTTGTGGAAAACATGTTTTTCCAGGATTCTTTGATGAATAGAAAGTTTAAAGGAACAGCATTTATTTAAAATAGAAATATTTAGTATAATTATAAATGTCTTTACTGACACTTAATTGAATGCATTCTTGCTGAATAAAAGTATTCATTAAAATGAAAAATATAAAAAGATCTTATTGACCACATTTTACTTTGATGTGGGTTTACATTTAGGCAATGTTAAATATCATGTTCATTGAATATGAATGTTTATTTTAACTTTCAAAATCAGGAAGCATGAACATAAGCCCACTTCAAAAATCCACTGAAATATTAAATCATCCATACACTTTTTTATATTCTTTCAAAAATCTATGATCTAGGGTGTGAAATGGGAAGCAACCATTAACATATCTTTCTCCACACACACACACCTCAAAATTGACCAAGGAAATTATCCTATTCCATTTAGCGAATTAACCAACACTTTATGGTAAGCTCAACACATTAATTTAAAAACACTCTGGTTTTCAAATCTCTGAGTTTTTCATTGGTTTCTCACTAAACACACTCATTAACAGGTAGCCGTAGGCAGCGGCCAGCCACATAATGGCTTAACTAAAGAGATGTATGAAAATACACATCTTATAATTACCCAGTATGCTCCTATTCACACCTCAATAAGTCTAGTGACCGTCTAGCAACTCTTGGCTTTATTAAGCACCTGCCTGGCAGAACGATAGCAGAGGAAAAGCAGTTTACTGGGCTAAATAGCTGCTTTTCTTCCTCTGGGTATTTGAAAATCTTATCGCAGGAATATCCCAAACTCCAGTAGATAGCAAAGAACCAGCGGGAGCCTAGCGGACAGCTTAGAGGAAATGAAAACACATCCATCCACAGCTCTATCCTTCCATTCTATTCCACTATTCTTCAGCCTGGAGATCAGCCACTCCAGAGATAATGGGGGGAGAGATTTGTATTTATAAAGATAGAGAGAGAGAGACACAAAAAGTGCCGAGAATATATGAATTCAGCTGACTTATTTGATATTGAACATTTACACACCACGTTCATGCAATCATGCTCTACAGCAACATCAGTAAGTCAGACCAGACATTTTCAAATGGGTGCTGAATTTCCATTAACTCAATACTTTCACAAACACTCAATATGGAGGCACTTTTCACGAAAAGGGTACAAATCGGTGTGCCATTATATTTTAAAGCAATGTTTAGAGAGAGAATTGATATGTATTAGATCAAGTACTGTTCGACATATTTAACAGAGCAAGAAAAGCAGTACAATGCCTTTCATGCCATTAAATAATTAAAACATTAAAACAGGATCATTTTATATAATCCTTGACAATCTGTCAAATGGAAAAACAAAAATAAAAATTGTCCTGTGTATACTTGCTGAATAAAAATATACATTTATTAAAAAAAAAAATCTTACTGACACCAAACTTTTGAACAGTAGTGTATGAATACTTTTAAGTGCAGCATTATTACAGTGGTGGTCAGAATTATTGGCACCCTTGGTAAATATGATCAAAGATGACTGTAAAAATAAATCTGCATTGTTTATCCTTTTGATCTTTAATTCATAAAATTAGCAAAAATCTAACCTTTCATTGAAGGAAAAGAATTGAAAGTAGGGGGAAAATCACATTATGAAATAAATGTTTTTCTCCAAAACATGTTGGCCACAATTATTGGCACCCCTAGAATTTTTTTATGAGTAAAATATCTCTGAAGTATATTCCCATTCATATTTACATTTTTTTGGCACACCAGGGTGATCATGAACATGAAATTGTCCAGCCATGACTTCCTGTTCCACAGGAGTATAAACATGAGGAAACACAAAGGCCAAATTCCCATAATCATTCATCACAATGAGAAAAACCAAAGAATATAGTTCTGCTGTGCAGCAAAAGATTGTTGAGCTTCACAAAATAGAAAGTGGCTGTAAGAAAATAGCTGAAGCATTGAAAATCCCCATTTCCACTATCAGGGCAATAATTAAGAAGTTCCAATCAACTACAGATGTTACAAATCTGCCTGGAAGAGGACGTGTGTCTAAATCGTCCTAATGCACAGTAAGGAGGAGAGTTTGAGTGGCCAAAGACTCTCCGAGGATCACAGCTGGAGAATTGCAGAGATTAGTTGAGTCTTGAGTCTCAGAAAGCCTAAAAAAAAAATGATCAAACAGCACCTACATCCCTACAAGTTGTTTGGGAGGGTTTCAAGAAAAATCCTCTGCTCTCATCCAGAAACAATCTCCAGCATATTCAGTTGTCAGACAAGACTGGAACTTTAAACGGGACCGGCTTCTATGGTCAGATGAAACTAAAACTAGAGCTTTTGGCAGCAAACCCACCAGATGGGTTTGGTGCACACATGGATAAAAAGTACCCCATGCCCACGGTTAAATATACTGCTGGATCTTTAATGTTGTATGCCTATTTTTCTGCTGGAGGTCCTGGACATCTTGTTCAGATGGTATCATGGATTCTATCAAATACCAACAGATAAAAATTCAAAACCTGACCGCTTCTGCTAGAAATCTTATCATGGGCCGTGGTTGGATCATCCATCAGGACAAGGATCCAAAACAAACATCAAAACCAACACAAAAATGTGTCACTGAGCACAAAATGAAGCTTCTGCCATGGCCATCCCAGTCCCCTGACCTGAGCCCTAAAGAAAATGAGTGGAGTGAACTGAAGAGAAGAAGCATCAACATGGAGCTGGGAATCTGAAGGATCTGGAGAGATTCTGCATGAAGGAATGGTCTCTGATCTCTTGTCAGGTGTTCTCCAAACTCATCAGGCATTATAGAAGAACACTCAGAGCTGTTATCTTGGCAAAAGGAGGTTGCAAAAAGTACTGAATGAAAGGGTGCCAATGATTGTGGCCAATGTGTTTTGGAGAAAAACATTTATTTCATAATGTGATTTTCCCCCCACTTTCAATTCTTTTCCTTCAATGAAAGGTTAGATTTTTGCTAATTTTATAAATTAAAGATCAAAAGGATAAACAATGCAGATTTATTTTTACAGTCATCTTTGATCATATTTACCAAGGGTGCCAATAATGCTGAGCACCACTGTATATGCAGTGTACCGAGTGTACTGTGTTTACATAAAAGAAACACATTTTGATGTTGATTGAATTTATGGGAAATATAAGCTTACCAATAACTACAAATCAACATCTGGTCCCAAACTAGCTCTGAATTTGCTTTAAGATAAATCTGCAATCTCGTTATTTGCCCTGCAACCAATACTTTTTTATACTTTTATGCTAATACGTTTCATATTAAAAATGTATGCATTTTTAAGAGCATATTTTTGTAATTTGTACCCTATTTGTGGAAACACACATCACTGCATTCTCTCAGTAATGTGACCTGTTAGCGGTTCTGTTGACCTGAGATTGACCTTAGCTTAGGAGCAAAAAACTATCACATAATGACAAAGAGAATCAATCTTATTACAACAGGTGTCTGGGCTGAAGTGTGAACAACATCACTTTCATGTTTTATGTTTTACAACAAACATTCACACCAACAATCTTAACATTTTATAGTCCACCATCAGAGATTTTAATGTAGGACAATCTCAAGCAATTAGGATAATTTTAACACCATTACTGAACTGTCCAATAAAATGACACTCTGTTCCAAACTCCTAGATGCTCTTTAGCACCACAGTATTTGACCTGACAATCAAGTCTGATTGGCTAGAGAGGTGACAGAATGATTCTGGTACCTGTTTTAGTCAGGGGGCTGGAAAACAGCTGCTGCAGAAGTTTGTTCTCTGACGTTCTCAAAACCACCACAATGTCTGCAGGTAGAGTGTCACGGTTCTTCTCCAGAAAACCACTGACATTATACAAGACCTGACAGGAGAAACACAATTATTTTAATAAACAGAATTATTACACGTTTACGTGTGAAAAGATTTGTTAAAGAAATTAATACTTTTATTCAGCAATGATGCATTAAATTGATGAAAAATAACAGTAAATAATGTTACAAAATATTTCTATTTTAAATAAAAGCTGTATTTATGAACATATCCTCAAAAATGTATTATGGTTTCCCTAATAATTTTAAGCAGCACAACTGTTTTCAACATTGATAATAATAAGAAATCAGCATATTAGAATGATTTCTGAAGGATCACGTGACACTGAAGACTGGAGTAAAGATGCTGAAAATACAGCTTTGCATCACTAGAATAAATTAAATTTGTAATAAATTGTAATAATATTATACATATTTATTTCATTTTTACTGTATTTTTGACTAAATAAATGCATCCTTGTTAAACATAAGAGACTTTCTTCAAAAACATTAAAAATTTTATCAACCTGTTGTCACGATCACGTTCTGTTTCTAGTCATAGTTTTCACTGTCACTGTTTTGCCTGTGTTTGAGTTCTAGATTGTGTTGTATTCTTGCTTTTTGTGTTTATTAAATATTGTTTCATCGTTGATTCCGTGTCACACATCTCTTCTTCTGGATTAAAGCTACAGCAACCCATGACATCTATATTACCTGTGTTATTTCTATATTATTCTATATATATTATATCTATATTATTTTAAAAACTGCTATACGATACATTAATTATTATTATTATCAACCTAACAGAGCTATGAATTTGATCTAAGTTGTTGATACTTAATTTTATTTCAGCTGTTAGTAAAATAGCATTTAAAAAATGTATGAACAAATGAATAAAGTACATAGTTATGGACTACTTAAGTTACACATGAATTGCTTAATGTGAAGGAGTTATTTTGCGAGTTTCCCATTCATATAAAGCAGTAAGTACAGAAAAAGAAGAAGAAGAAGAAGAAAAAAGTGAGGTTTTTTGAAATAATATTGAAGCTCTTTACCTTGCCAGCATAATGCTGGATCCCAAAGCAAAGCTCCACACGCTTGGGTGTCCAGAAGTACTTGTTTCTCAGGTTATCCTGAAACTTATCTTTAATACAAACACTAAAGGTGAGCGGAGAATCTTATTAAACTGATACATCTTCAGCATTATTCAAAATAACTGGAATAGTTATAGTCATTTCACGTACATATAATCTCATACATAAAATTATTTAAACACAATGAGAACTATTCAGTTAATACTGGTTTGCTAATCTAGCATTATTATTTAAAAAGAATGTATACTGAACATCATATAAGTGATTTTACATGAACTAATGTGAATTAGGCGTTTACTCAGTGAATATGCAGCAATGATGAAACACTAAGTAGAAAGTATTACCAACGAGTGTTTGGTCGGTGGCCTGTGGGAAGCGGCTCTCCTCATCCAGCAGAGACAGTAAACCCATGGGCTTCTGAAGAAACATGTCTAGAATGGGCCTGTTGTCCTCGTATTCCACCAGACTGGCATCTACACCCTCACTCTGATACTCTATCTGAACAAACACACAGACACACTATTTCATAACAGATGTGTATACCTTATAATCAGGGATGTCAATTTAATGCGTTCATTTTAATTAATTAGTTATGAAAAAAATTACACTTAAAAATTATTGAATCCATTTAACGCTCCCGCCCGCCCCAGACTTACATAGGTCATCTTACATTTCATACAGTTGATTGGTGATGAACATGAAGCAGAGCAACAACTCCTATAGAACCTATAGAATGCAGTTAGAATGCCCCTAAAATTCAAGATATCAGGGCAAAAATGCCCCTGTATGAGTTTTGTCTCATATTTATATGATATATTTAGGTATATCACACGAGTAACAAGTGCAATATCACACCAATGCTGATTTTGTCCCGAATAGCACAAGTGCAAATTGATTGATTTTATACAACAGTTCAATAATTTTATACAACAGTTCAAGAAGTTAATATTGTGTTATATTTTACTCACAATATAGTCTGTTTTTGTCCAAATTTGCCAACGAAAATATTCCCTGTAAAGCCAGAGCAGAACTGTTGTGCATCTCTGAGCAACACACAGCAGTGTTTCATTACTGAATGAATCAGCGTTTTGAGCGAATCAATCGCGTAAACCAATGATTCAATGGCTCATTTAGAAAAAGAGCCATTTACTTTATTCCTGAATGATTCAGCCAGTTGAGCGAATCGAATAAATGACTCTATTACTTACTCATTTAAACATTTACCGCCACCTACTGGCAGTTTTAGTTTCTTATTTAGAGTATAATTTCATACTGTATATACTGTATGCGTGTGCGTCGAACATCTATCTATCTATCTATCTATCTATCTATCTCTCTCTCTCTCTCTCTCTATCTATCTATCTATCTATCTATATATATATATATATATATATATATATATATATACACACACACAGTGCCCTCCACAAATATTGGCACCCTTAGTAAATATGAGCAAAGGCGGCTGTGAAAATAAATCTGCATTGTTTATGCTTTTGATCTTTCATTAAAAAAATTCACAAAATTCTAACCTTTCATTGAAGGAAAAGAATTGAAAGTGGGGGGAAAATCACATTATGAAATAAATGTTTTTCTCCAAAACATGTTGGCCACAATTATTGGCACCCCTAGAAATTCATAATCATTCATCACAATGAGAAAAACCAAAGAATATAGTTCTGATGTGCAGCAAAAGATTGTTGAGCTTCACAAAACAGAAAGTGGCTTTAAGAAAATAGCTGAAGCATTGAAAATCCCCATTTCCACTATCAGGGCAATAATTAAGAAGTTCCAATCAACTACAGATGTTACAAATCTGCCTGGAAGAGGACGTGTGTCTTAATCGTCCTAATGCACAGTAAGGAGGAGAGTTTGAGTGGCCAAAGACTCTCCAAGGATCACAGCTGGAGAATTGTAGAAATTAGTTGAGTCTTGAGTCTCAGAAAGCCTAAAAAAAATGACCAAACAGCACCTACATCCCCACAAGTTGTTTGAGAGGATTTCAAGAAAAACCTGACCGCTTCTGCTAGAAATCCAATAATGGGCCGTGGTCTTCCATCAGGACAATGATCCAAAACAAACATCAAAACCAACACGAAGATGTGTCGCTGAGCACAAAATGAAGCTTCTGCCATGGCCATCCCAGTCCCCTGACCTGAACCCTATAAAAAATGAGCTGAGTGAACTGAAGAGAAGCACCACCAACATGGAGCTGGGAATCTGAAGGATCTGGAGAGATTCTGTATGAAGGAATGGTCTCTGATATCTTGTCAGGTGTTCTCCAAACTCATCAGGCATTATAGGTGAAGACTCAGAGCTGTTATCTTGGGAAAAGGACGTTGCAATAATTGGGTGCCAATAATTGTGGCCAATGTGAACTAGAGAAAACTACGGTCGTTGTGTTGTAGTCTAAATTAGTTTATGTGTAATAAATTCTATGTTGAATCAAATTAAATATTTCTTTCTAAAGCTACTTTTTCTAATGTCTATTTGATGCTTTTCTTATTTAACACAATAATGACTTTAAATTATCTTTTGGGGGTAATTTCTCAGCCAAATTTGATGTGCGATTAATTAGACTAATTAATCAGCACATTATGTAATACTGTACCTTAACATCACCAAGAATGTGTACAGATGTTAAAAGACAAATCAAAACTGCATTTATTATTTTAATACATTTCGGCCTTACACTTGAATCATCTTATCAACAACGTATTTGCTACAATATTAATAATCCAGTTTTATAGTTTTATATATTATCTATGTTTGTTTATAAAATTGAGCCAAACAGGAAATAATCATATAAAATTTGAATACACAAATGTAATCTGAAATTAAAGTTAAAAGTAAATAAATCACAGTACATGCAGAATTCATTATATCACAGATCATGTGTAAAATGTGTAAAACAAAAACATTCTCAAAGCAAAAAAACTTGTTGAAAACACTTTTGAATACTATTAAAAGGAGTACTTATTACAGAAATAATATACTTCAAATTAATATACTTCAGTGAGAACTAAATGCAATGTTGATTGCAATTAAATGTATCATAGTTTATAGTTTATTAAGTAAATCTTTAAATGTAATTTCATAATTACATCCATTGTCTTTGATATATGGATGAGGTGTACTGCCAAATGTACTGACAAGCATTCATGTTAAACTAAAATATACTTTAATTCCATTTCTATTGAAACTTGTGTGTTATGTATTTAAATTTGTAATTAAACATTTGTAATGATGCAGTTATAAATTAGTATATATATAAACTATAAATGTAATATTGAATAACACACTTGATTAACACAAATAAAATTATAATCAAATATTTTTTTTATAATAACATAATAATATTATGTGCTTTATTATGTTAGTAAACTCATCAAGTGTACTTCATTAAGGCATGAGAAAAGATTATTAAAAACAAAATTTTTCAAATGTACTTGAAAGTAAAACTTTTAATTTGGCATGACAAAATGCACTTTTTAAAAGTCTCTCTAAGTCCTTTTATTTCATTAATATAATATTATTTGCAAGTACAGTTTTTAAAAATATAAAGATTTGAAGTATACTACATATGCCACATATGACAAATCAAACTGATTTGACTAATTCATAAGTCATAAGAAAGTGCCAGGCCACTTGATAGACTACTAAACAATGGTTCTAGGGGCACAGAGTTTCTACTGAGGAGAAAATATTACACATTTCACTAATTTTTCCATTTTCTTTCTTTGCTATTTAAACTGATAGAGATGTATTCAAGGACAAATATTGGTGGGTTTAAGATCAACTTGAACTAACATTCACCTGCTTAGAGGTGTTTGTGCACAGAGAAAGTCTTACCTGTTCCAGGGCAAAGATGTGTTGATTGAAGTAGAACTGGATCTGTTCGTTAGCGATGTTGATACACAGCTGCTCAAATGAGTTCTTCTTGAAGTTTTCGAAACCAAAGATGTCCAAAATCCCCACATTCATTCCACTCTCAGCCGCACTTCAAAGACACAAAGAGCCAAACATTAGCTGACCGTCACAACACATTAAGGCCTTAACCACACTAATGACCCAAACAACTAAATATTTTACAACCTGTCAACCAAGAAAACAAAAAAACAAAGACCTTTAAAAACACAGGTCTGCCTCAGTATGTCATTTCAAATTACAAAGAGCTGGCGTGCTAGTCTCTGAACATTCAGTCAGTCGCGATCTCCTCCAAACTCCTCAGACAGCGACCAGAGGTCACCTTCTGCTCCCACTAACAGGTTATTAGTGGCAATAACGTTGAATGTGCTGATGATTGGAGTGGAAATGGCAGAATTTGGATTGTGTGTATCGAGGTGGAAGATGTGAGTTTCTCTGACAAGCCCGTGGCTGAAGTCTGACAGGATTCACTCGGATCAATGAACGGCTTTTCCACTCTCTCTGAAGTCTTTTTAATCATCTGCATATAATTTTTTTCAATGTAACTCTGTATCAAAAATTTATACAAACCTCTTTTTTATAGCTCTTTTCTTCTTTTGCTGAGGATATTAATATTCTGAGCTGGTTAGACTGGAGGTCATTGCTGGAGATGCTTGCGCATGATTCAAGGAGGGAGAATGGGACGAAAGTTTAGAAATTACCTTTAAGTTATCGTTAAATTAACTTGATATAATAGTCAATCCACAAAGATAAGCTCAACGGTACATACTGTAGCTGAAAAAGCCTGCCTAAATCAGGCTGGGAAGATTTATTTTTTTTCCCCAGCAGGTAAAAGGTTGTTTTCTATTTATCTATTGGTTTGGCTGGTGACCATCTTAAATGACCACTCGTGTGTCAATTCCGCATAAGCAAAATCAAGCCCCGCCCTACATTTTTTCTTGTTCGAGAAGCCATTTCACTCGGATATGTTAAAAGTAAAAAAGAAAAGACTATCGCAACCTCTGATTTATGCCAACTTTAAAATGTAACTTCACAGATTTTCAACCCGCTTTGTATTGTTACAGTGTCAGAAGTATATGTAAATGAACAATGTTTACTCTTCTCTGTTACCTGGACTGGGAAATTCATGTGTATTTGTCAGCAAAAAAAAGTTGACTGCTGCAGGGGATTTCTGTGAAAACTACAGATTATACTTCCGTATTTTTGTATCTCCGCCCACCAACAGTTGCACTGTAAACCCGAATAAGTTGGCAAAACAAACAAACAAAAAAAAATATCAAAATGTTTAAGTTAAGAAATTCAAAGTTTAAATAAGCAGAACTGGCAGATTATTATTTTGTACTCATACATTTTAATTGCTCTTAAAGGAACACTCCACTTTTTTTGAAAATAGGCTCATTTTCCAACTCCCCTAGAGTTAAACAGTTGAGTTTTACCTTTTTCGAAACCATTCAGCCGATCGCCGTGGTACCGCCAGACCCGGAGATCGGCTGAATGGATTCGAAAACAGTAAAACTCAACTGTTTAACTCTAGGGGAGTTGGAAAATGAGCCTATTTTCAAAAAAAAAGTGGAGTGTTCCTTTAACAATTTAACTTAAACAACTTAAAATTATAATGTAATCTCAACTTAAATATTTTTAGTAGTAGAAACGGCAATATAGAACATTTGGTTACACTATTTTAAGGTGTCAGTATTACAGTGTAATTATGCATTTAAGTACTGAGTTATAATAATAAACTACATGTACTTACTATATAGTTAGGGTTAGGATGAGGATTTGTTTTAGGGTTAATTGCAAGTAATTATGCATAATTTATAGTTATTACAGTACTCCAGTAACTGCATGTAACATGTATAACAATGACACTGTAAAATAAAGTTTTACCAAACATTTAACATATACACCTGTTCTCAAACTACGCTCATGCTCCATTCGTCACCATGATGAAAAAAACTCAGCATAACTGAAACTCTTCTAAATTAGCATAGCAAAACATTAAACACTACTAAATCTCTCACTTTACATTAATCTTGCACAAAAAACAAAAAAACATTATATAACACTTAATTTTTAGCATTTACTCTCTCCCTTTTGAGTGTCATGGCAAAGCATGTTGGAAAAAAAAAAATTTAATTTAAGTTTGTCTAAATTAAAAGAAACAAGTTCATAAAACAATTCAGGTTACTGTGAACTCAATAGAAAAAGAAAGTTCTAAATACTCAAAAGTTAATTTGATTGAAATAAATTTGTTTATTTTAAGTTTACCCTACTCAAACCAATTAATTATTTTGAGCATTCAGGTTTACAGTGCGGACCGACAGAGGGTTATTAACAGAACAGTTAATAGGTGCGTTTACATGGAGCATTGTAATCGGTTTAAAAGTCCAATCCGAATGACAATGCTCCATATCTCAATCGGAATAAAAATGCCCAAACTGAATGAAATTTGAATCGGTTTAAGAGGGGTGGGATAAACCTTTCTATAAACAGAACAAAATAAAAAGTCTGCCATGTAAACTCGTTAAACCGATTACTTTACGTCTACGTCATCACGTCAAGAGATCGGGGGTCGTCAGAGTGCACAATTGCGGCGGAAAAATTAAACTGGAGTAAAACTGAAACAACACATTGATTAAATACACTGAAGGAACTCAGTGTATTATTACTACGGACATGCTTTTGCTTTTCGGAGAGGGAGGGGTAGTATTGAGATGCTCCTTAGAGATGCACAGCCACCAAAAAGGTCAGCTTCCTGCGCCCGTCTTTTCCTCATACCTTCCAGCAGTAATATGCTACAAATTCACGCTGTTGCTTGATTAAGAGCAACACTTTACATAAAAATAGCGTGCGTAAGAAATAAAGGAACTTCATGTTGACAGGAATAAAAGGCGGCAAACAGGACATAAGCTAATGTGTGCATGTCACAATGTCATTTCGACTGAAAGTGCCGGCACATGTAAACACCATATCGGATTAGATAACATCTCATGTAAACAGTCCACCGAATCTTTCAATCAGAATGATTTTAATCTGAATGACAAAAAAATGTACATGTAAACGTGGCTAATGTTAGGTAGGTTTAGCACTGAAAAGTGTATCATACTTTGTCTACTCTTTAAACAGCATAACAGTAAAAATGGAACACTATGGCAACAGCTTTCTTACCTGTAAGCGACGGCGTTTTGCTTTGTGCGGAACTGACAGAAAGGAAGTTTCTTTCAGTTTTTCCCTTTCGTTTGGCCTAAAACACTTTGTTCATGGTCATCAAGTTTGAAATGTTGACTACAAACACGGAGGTTTTCAGATTTTCCGTCACAGCTTTCTCTCTATAATTACAATTCTTTGCAGCCTTTGTGAGTGACAACATGCCCAGTGCATTATGAGTGTTTTCCTACCTGTTTGTTTTCTCTAGTCAGGAAGCACCAATTTCAAACATTTTTTCACCTTTCTACTGCATAGGCAGCCAAGCTTTATTGAAAGCCCATTTTGCCAGCGGTGAGTACATTTAAGTACACTTTTAAAAACATAGCCATGAAAGTGTGCTTAAGTACACTTAAGTGGCCTTTTATTTCATTAATATTATATTATCTGCAAGTACAGTTTTTTTTAAAAAAAATATATACATTTAAGATTTGAAGAACACAACAAGTGCACACTCAAAATAATTAAGTGCACTTCTTTTTCAACAAGGGTGGTGACAGTACTTTCATTTTTGAGTGAATTATTCCTTTAAGACTATCTTGAAATTTCAAATTGGCCTAAGCTGTGTCAATGAATTGCTAAAGGACTTTGTAAAATGGTAGGCTTGGGTATATTTTAACATTAAACTGAAGGATAATACTTTGCCGTACCAGATGTTAGTGTCAGGCTGCAGTAGAGCATTAATACGGTTCACAATCCAGCTGAAGAGCCGTCCATACAGGGCTTTAGACATGGCATCTCTCACATCAGTGGCCTTGTCCACGGTGTTGGTGCGAATGATGGTTTCTCCTCGAGTTACCACACAGTGGGAGGTCAAAGCTTCCTGAAGCTCCTCAGAGCCAATACTGAGCAAAGCGGCCGCTGTCCACAGCAAATACCAAGAGAAGAACATCAGGAATGGATCTGTAACTCATCTTTTGTCTCTCATATGCCAATTTATTACTGACACATTTGCAAGATTAATGTCATGAGGAAAATGTGGGTTCTGTAAATTCAAACCTAGAAACTAACATTCATTAAAGGGAAAACAGCTTTCAAATAATCATTTAAATAAGCCACTTACCATTATCTAAGGCCTCAGAGTTGGGCACCTCACTCTTGTCGCTCTGATGTTGGGAGCTGGTGGATGTGAGCTCAATATTTCCTGTATTTAAAATGGCTGCTAGAATTCTGTACACAGAATTCACTTCCTGTATATAAAGATATAAACTATTTTATATAGAAGTATGCAATAAACATGTAAGAAAGCCTGACTGACAATATGATTTCTTAAAGGGATTGTTGAACCAAAAAAAAATGAAAATCCTGTCATAATTTACTCACCTTTATGTCATTTCAAACCTGTATGACCTTCTTTCTTTTGTGGAACATAAAAGGAGATATTCTGAGGAACGTTAGGATCTAAACAAATTTGGACCCCATTTACTTTTATTTTATGGATAAAAAACTCTGATACATTTCTTTTTATGTTCCACAGGATAAAAAAAATGAATACATGTTTGGAACGACATGAGGGTGTGTAAATTTATTTCTTAAGGAACTATCCCTTTAATAATTATTGCATATGATTAAGAAATATAAATCAGGATTTCAGCTGTACCTCCTCAGTAAATCCTATGATACGGAAACAGTCCTGAATGGCAACAAATTGCTCCTTGTACAGTTTGCTAGAGATGATGTCCTGCATTGCTTTACCATTAACACAATCAATATATCTGAAAGACCAGAAAAGTAACATGAATCTCTAATTTTTGTCAGTAATATTGTAGATACGTTAACTAGATTCAGAATTACACATCTTTTTAAAGCACTGAGTTTGTTACAAATAAACGCAAGAACCTGGGGGCAGTTTTGTTGGGTAGCCTGTATTTCTTGAGGTTGTCTTGGTGGTACAGACCAGCATAGATATAGTAAAATATGTGGAAGTTTTTCTCTCCCCTGCAAAAGAAAATATAAGATATGAAGAGTAATAAATGAAAACCAAAATGTGGAAAAGAATTGTTAAAAAGTTTAAAGTCAACATGACATCAATATTGACTGGTCTTATGGTGAACGATTCAGATCGTTATACACACATTATAAATCCAAAGAAAATTGTCTGCTACCCCTCGGAATTTTTTTTTCTTTTTTGGCTGATGTCAAAGACCACTTTTCACCATCCAATCAATCCCCTATGGGTAAAATCAAGTCCTGCCCTAAATGTTTCTCTTGTTAATATTATGTTACACTCAGAAATATGTCACATTACAGAAGTAAAATGCATTGCATGTTGACTTTAATGTTCTGATGGCCACAGATCTAGGCAAAGTGGTTTCTCACGTAGCCTGTTTGATGACTCTTGATTTTTCCAGAAGATACTCGGAGATCTTAGCACCCATCACCGCCCCTGTTGGCGTGAACTTCATCTCCAGGTACTTCCCAAAGCGGCTGGAGTTATCATTAATGGCCGTGCACGCATTACCAAACGCCTCCACCAGGGGATTCACTTGAAGAATCTTCTCACGAAGTGTACGATTATTAGCCTTGAAATAGAAAACAACAGATGATGAGTCTGACCCAGATTTTTTATCTGCAAATCTTACAGCCATAGTTCATTATGTTACTAGAGGGAAAATCATGAAGAATCCCATAATCAAACATGAAAGGTCGGCTACTGAAGTATTTCTTTGAAGCATATGAGTATGTATTAATTGTATTAGGTAGTGTATCAAAGGTGTGAGTACTCAACCTTGCCCAGAAATGTGAGATGTTGAACGATGAGGTGGGCACTCTCTGTTTTACCAGCTCCACTTTCTCCACTAATGATTATACACTACACAGACAAAAACAATTAAAACATATAAACACTCATTAATGTACAGAGCCAGCACATACATGAATTAACATACCCAGAAGAAACGTGTAATCTGACATGTTTTTTTGTCCATGACACGACAAGAATTTAGGTGTCAAACCGCATTATCTGACACAGTGACTATCGTAACAGACAAAAAATATTGTGTATTCTGAACCCAGCATTACTGACCCCAAATTTTTGAATTACATTGTTACTAGACAAATTAAACCAGTGTAAAAAACTGTTAAGAAAAGAGACCATAGGTGAATTACACATGAGTATTAAAAACAAAGACAGCCTATGTCATGTCTATGTTAGATAGATATACTCTCTATTGTTTTAGAAATGAGAGTGCAGACACACAGAAAGCAGTACCTGGTCTTTAGAGAGAGTGACCATGCTCTGATAGGCTGCATCAGCAGTGGCAAAGATGTGTGGGGGGTTAGTGGAGCGTTTCATCCCATGATAGAGCTTTGAGAACTGAGAACAGAGACATTTTCAGACAGGAAACTACATCTTAGTTCACTCTCTACAAGGGAGCTTTGATTCAGAAAGCCAACTTGAAGTGGATTCCACATGAATTACACATTTGATCAAAAAGTGGTATGCATTAGACATTAATTATGCCCTATTGCACAGCCTGATGTTGCTCATCTCACCTGTGGAGAGTAAATGTTGAGGGTCTGGAAGGGGTTAAGGGCTATGAGGATATCACCAACATACGTGTAGATCTGCAGCTCCTGATATCGCTTGTGAAGATGTGTAATGATTGTTTCCTATAAAAGAGAGATGCTGGAGATGGAAATGTTTCTTTGTTGTACCAGAGAGTCACTGAATTCACATAAATTGAGCAGACAATTTAGTAATAGTTTGTAATTGAATTTCATTACATTTTGTCATCAAATATGAATTGGCATTTGCAACTTATTTTACTTTCGTGATATATAGTTCTGTTATTATTTGGAATAACATGCATTGATCGTACTCAATACGTCCAGGAATGAGTATTATGAAAGTAAATAAGATTTCAATAAATTTTGATTTCATGTTGACTCTAGATCTAAAAGTAAATATTTGTCTGTATGATTCAGAAAACGAAAGCCTTTGCTTAAATTCCAGCTAGATCATCTACAGTAAATACCTCATCTAAAACCTCCAGGTTCACCAGATCATCATCAGGACAGATCTCAATGATGAGGGTTTTCCGAGTGTTGATCCGTTCATGCCTATAAAAGACAATACAGCAATGTTACAGCATCAATAAATATTAAAAACAACAAAGATCTACTGAAACATAAACAATTATTTATTATTTTTTTTCTTTTAGGGAAATGCAAAACTCAGTGCCACAATTTTAAGATGTTGTGTTCTGTGGGGTTATGGTGTTCTAGGTCTAATCATGCTCCTGGAGGGCCACTGTCCTGCAGAGTTCAGCTCCAACCCCAATTAAACACACCTGAACCAGCTAATCAAGGTCTTACTAGGCATACTAGAAACTTCATCGGTGTCCGAAATCACCCCTATACCCTCATTCACTATTTCCTACATTAGTCCACTAATATAGTCCACTTGAAAGAGTAAATGAAAACGAGTGAGTGAATTTGGAAACAGAGTGCTCCGGAAGAGCTGCCGCTTTTGCACAGTTTGTGCTTGCTGTTTAATAATCATTTTAAACTTAGCAAACTGGCAGCTCCAGTAGTATAATGAAATCTGTCATGGAAAATATGTATAAACCTTAATTAAACAATTTAATAATCAATTAAAAAGGAATTTATATCTTTATGATATTGCGCTGTAGCCACATTGGCCCAGCGGTTTGGAACCATTACAAATGGCTGTCCCCTGAAATAGTGCCCTAGTTAAGTGTTTAGCGGGCAATTTCGGAAACAGCATTCAAGGTAGGTGTTGAGACAAGTTAAACTCTGCAGGACAGTGGCCATCCAGGAGCAGGACTGGACTGGTTCCCCCTCGGTTGAAATCGCGTTCGGTTTAGGTTGTGTTCCGGTTTAAATCATGTTCCGAGTGGTGGGGGGGGGGTCGGGTTTCAGATCATTAATGGGGGGAGATAATCATGGGGGGGGGGGGCTAACTTTGTTAAAAGAACAGCATTTATTTAAATCTTTTGTAACATTATAAATGTCTTGACTGTCATTTTTGAATCTGCCCTTGCTGAATAAAAGTATTAATTCCTTTAAAAAATAAAAATAAAATAAATAAACTTTTTAATGGTAGTTTAAGTCTTTTATCATCTGCCTGGTTAAAAAATGTAAGTCTGATCAAATGTAATGGCACATCTCAATAAGCAACATAATTTGAGGTATCATTCATGTCCACAGCACAAATGGTGTAGAACTAGTTAGTTACATGAAAGGTTAATACTTAGTGTTAGAGGTTTGTTCATAACCCTAACCCTAAGTATTAGGAACAATAATAGTGATGCTTGCCTTAGCAAACCCCAAAAAACAAAAATGTATGCAGTATCAGGTTCTATACGGGTCTATTCCCTGGGGTTTAAAGGCTATTATAGCGTGTAGTGAATGCACTTCATCAGGGTTTGACCCTCTATTGTATTTCTGACCTTTAGATCATGAGGAAGCAGCTGCTCTTTTCACAGCTCTTAAAACCCATCGGGCCCCGGGGACATGACAGCGTACAGACGCAATACACTGCGCTTTACGTGTGCGAGAAACAGACTGAGTGTGTGTGGCGCTGTTTCTGTGTGTGTATCAGTGTTCCCTCACTCTGTAATCACTTCACTGATATTTGCCATCAGTGACTAAACACAGAGAGCACAGCCAAGCTCATAATCTCATTACGTCTCTCTCACTGTCACTATCAGGCTAGCAGATTATAAGTGGCCTGGGGAATGAGGGGCTACAATCTGGCAACCTAGTGACTGCTTATTCACAATCACAGAGCGTACCAACCCCTACTTTCTCAGAACAAGGTACAATTATCTTTATAGACATTTAATAACAAAAGTAGTGTATATCCTGCCCTGATCGGTGTGTCTCAGTCTTGTGGAATGAAATCTTCTTTATCGCATTGAGTTCATCAGGGTTAGATTAATTCAGGACTGTCCTCATCTAACCCTGAATCAGAGATGGTTAGAGGGTTAAGAGTACTAATCTAACACTCTAGTAGTAGAATTCAGATATATCTTTGCCCAGAATAAATCTCCCAAGCAACAAACCCAACATAACCCCAAATGCACAACTGAACTGATTAAAGTGAATGAAGGTGTCATTTACTTGAAGTGCATTTGTATTGGCTTATGGAAAATCATGAGTTCCGGTTTAAACCTGTTTTGTTCAGTTAGTCTAAAAGCTAAAAACACTTCTCATAGACAACATTTAAAGAACCCGTTGATGTGCAGAACACATACTGGCTAGCTTTACTGACTGCAGAAATGATTGTGGGTTTTCGTAATTTTTCTGGTGTTTTTTATGTATTTATTTAGAACATAACAGAAAATATGATGCATATTTTAAAAAGGCATCACAATAAACGAAGGTATTTCAAAGTAAGCTAAATTAATAAAGAAAATATTTTTTAGTTTTATCTTGAGTGAAAATTCCACTTTCATATTATAATTTCATTTTTGTTGTAAAAAGCCAAAAAAGAATTATATTTAGCAACATTAAGCAACATTTTGTCTTATGTCTAAATGAAAATATATTGATTAAGTATGGTATATGGCCTTTATAATCTTTATATGAATGTTTTTGTCTTTGGAAAAAGAAATATTTTTGATTATTAGGTTTGGTCTGAACCAAACCTAATAAATAAAAATATAATTTAAGAAAAACTAAATTTGGCTGTAACAAATTAGACTAACAAATTTTAAGTTGGTCCAATATATCTTCTTTTTTTTCAGCGTACAAAAGTTTGGGGTCAGTAACTAATACTTTTATTCAGCAAGGATGTATCCAGTTGATCAAAAGTGACGGTCAAGACATTTATAATGTTACAAAAGATTTCTATTTCAAATAAATGCTGTTCTTTTGAACTTTCTATTCATCAAAGAATCTGGAAAAAAATGATTGCGGTTTCCACCAAAAATATTAAACTGTTTTCAACACTGATAATAATCAGAAATGTTTCTTGAGCAGCAAATCAGCATATTAGAATGATTTCTGAAGGCTCATGTGACACTGAAAATGTAAGTAATGTAATAAAGCTGAAAATTCAGCTTTGCCATCACAGGAATAAATTACATTTTCAAATATATTACAATAGAAAACAGTTCTTTTAAATTATAATAATATTTCACAATATTACTGTTTTTTACTGTATTTTTGATTAAATAAATACAGCCTTGGTGAACAGAAAAGATTTCTTTCAAAAACATTAAAACATCTTACTGACCCCAAACTTTTGAATAGTTGTAATACTATCATTTTCGTTTTGGCGAAACAAATAATCAACAAATATAGACCTCATCTATAGAATCATGCTGTTTTTCAGACTTTATCCAGCTTTTGAATACAGCACACAGAAACATTTTACTTATATTTGACATTCAGCAATGGACACTTTTAAACAAATCAAAGGCCAATGTGAGTTAATGTTATAACTCAACTATGAATACTATAGACAGGGCTGTCATTTAAATTCACAAGATTTGCAGGCCCTCTCTCCCCTCGACAAGATCTGCAGGTTTTGGGGTGTCTAAATGAGAATTTTGGATGATAAGCCAGTGGAAAGTCTTTCATTATGTTTTACTGTATCATCTATAACAGCATCAGAGATATCCATTTGACTTAATAGAAGCTGTTGATGTGATGCCACCCGACTGAATATAATGCTCCTGTATCCCAGGCTCTCAGGATAAACCTGAGGAGTTTCATTCCTCCACAGATAACACTGCCATCTGCTGGAAAAAGGAAACCCTCAAAACACAGGTGATAGATGACACAGTAATATAAAAAACACTCTTAACCGGCACAGTCTGATTCATATATTTCTAGATTGTCACAACAGCAAGTCTCACTGTTTCACATTTAGACGTGATAAATCCACTGCGACAGCTCTGCATCTACAGAGGACAGTGATAAATGCAAGTCAAGCTCCTCACAATGATCGCTGTCATGGTCAAGGCTGCCAGATCTTTGGTCTGACCCTGAGAGGAATCAAAAACTCCTGAAACCATTTCAAAATGATCTATGATTGGCAGGCTATTATAAAACTAGTGGTAATGTTTAATGTGCCTTTTTTTTTTAAACGTGCTGCAATGTATTTTACTGCAGCTCATGAACATATCGATCTCATTTCAGAAAAGAACTGAGAGGTCAATTTACACCTGCGGTTTGTGTTGTGAGCAGGATGTACCTGGTCTTGGTCCTGCTGCCCACGTCCTGTTGCTCACGGATGAGGACGGACAGCTGCTGCCTGAGCGACGTGTCTTTTCCATGAGCCTGCTTAATGAACGGATGCTCCAGCAGATGCGTCACTGATGGACGCGTCTCAAAATCTTTTATCAAACACCTATAAAAGACGAGACGAGAAGAATAACATAAGATGTGAAAAGAGAAAAGACAAACAGAAAGAAAGAGAGCAGAGAAACAAGCAATGTGACAAACTACACATATAACAGCAGGAGTTTTCCATATACGGCAGCAAAATGAACATGAAAAATGAGTAATACAGGATAAAAAGATCCTGTATAATCATGTAAAGGCCTTCAGTGAGGTAATAAGGCATGTCACCTGTACATCTTCATGTAGCTCCAGTCTCCGATACGCCTCACAGAAACCTCTCTGGGTCTGAACTGAACATCTGACCAGCCGCCTCGCTCTGTCTTGCTCTCTCATCACCATAGTATCAAGTGTAAACACTCTTATCATGTGTCTTCAGGCCTGTCTCTGTTGACTGCACAGTGGCCTATGGCCTCGGAGACTGTGGTTACCTGTTGACCATGACTTATGTCACCATTTTTATAATTCTTATGATCTTTTTAACCGGAGTTATTTCCATCGACAATTTGCATTTTGTAGCTATGCCCTTGTGGAAAAGAAGTGCTCTTAATTGTATTGAAGTGCAACTGAAAGTGCACTTGAAGTGTATTTAAAATCTTAAAAGTATATTTAAAAAATAAACTGTACAGAGAATATAATATTAATGAAATTATAGGCCACTTATGTGTACTTAAAGAAAGAACACTTCCATGGCTGTTTTTAACATACTTAAGCACTCTTTTAAAAAAGTGCACTTTGTAAAAATGTAAAATTAAATGTTTTTCTTTAAAGTACATTTTAAATTATGATTTAATAAACTTTTGTCATACTTTAAAGAAGTACACTTATTTTGATGTGCTGACTAACATACTAAAGCACATGTAAAGTACTTGACTATCATTTTTACTGCAGTGTGTTATTGAGAATTAAAATTTAAAGTTAATATATTTTAAATGTACTAAATTGCAACTGTCATTTCAAATTTGTTATTATGACATCGCAATGGCTGTGATTTTTAATTATATAAATATGTACACAGAGTGTTAGTGAAGAGCTGCTCTGTGATCAGTAGTAAATGACGCTCCATCTGAGAGTACTGCATTAGAAAAAGCAACACACGTCAAATATACAAACTTTCCAAACATAAGAAGCCTTTATGAACTTCTTTTCTACCAAAAGACAACATTTAATGTGTTTTTACTCCAAACTCACTTCATAACGTCAGTTGAGTGTTTGAAATAGCATTTTGATTAGCATTGGGTTATAAATATACTTTATTATTACGGAAATAACCAAGAAGGCTTAAAGAAAACATATAAACCATGTATTGTTGTAGTCGTCTGTTTATTTTATTCATGTTTAATCAATCAAAGCGTTTCTACCTTCTTTTTATTCAGTCACAGCGATAGCATGATGGCCATTGGGGATTTCCTGGAACAGCGTTTGTTATATTGCGTATATTTGGAGTATTTGGAGTATCTGCTCAAGGGCGCTCTCTGGCGTCCAGTATGAAACAGACATGTTTAGCGCCAAGTAAAGCTCACTCAATCCTATTCAGGGTAAAAATAGGAAAAATAATTTCTCTCTCTAAAGAACTTTGAGAGGAACATATAATCAATGTTTTTCTCCAGCGTACATAAGTGTACAGGGTTTTTTTTTTCCACAGTGGATGCATAAGAGGCATGTAAAAATGGGGTCCATGTATTAAATACATGGACCCCATTTTTGGACCCCATTTGGACCCCATTTTTGATTTTGCACACCTCCTGATAAAAATAAAGAAATTATTGAGACTGATTTTTTATCATAATAATATTATATTGATAATAAATCCTTAGACCTTTCTAATGATTTATAAACATACGTACTTGCATGTTAACAGGTAACCCCACATTTTGTCATACAAGTTTTAAATATTATTTTCTAATTATTATAGTTATATTTATAATTAAATACTAATGCTAAATACTTTAATAATGAAAGTTATAACAGTAATATTTCTTATTTGGTTTAATATTTTTATTGAGCAATAATGATAATAATAATAAAAATAATTAGTCAAAATAATATATTAGCACAAAATTTCGGGCCAAACTGTGCAGCCCCACAAACAAGCAAAACAAGCCTGGTATTGTTTGTAATTTTTTGTTTTTATTGTTTTAAAAAAAATCACATTTTAAATCGCAAATCGCAATTTTAACCAGAAAAATCACAATTAGATTTTTTCTCTAAATCGTGCAGCCCTACTAATAAAGTCTCATGAACACGCAGTCGTGCACAGAAGACCAACGGCCAAGGTGAGGATTTCTGTTAAATAATACATTAAATTTCGGTTTGTTTTTTACCAAACCCTATCGTATAACCCCATAACACTTAGAATATGTGACACGTCACATGGGATCATTCCATGATACTTTGTGTCCTTTTTTTAAAAGCTGTCTATTGTCCATTCATTTTAGGGTGAACAAGTCAGGGTTCTGTCACTACGGTCGGGTTTATTCTTGGTTTGGTGACAGGTCTCTGACACTCCTATTGTCTTGTCTTTGTGTAAGCATGCGTTTTCGAGTTCGCTCGGTCCGTACACTCTTTCATCCACTTGATTATGTTGTACATGCAGAGCACGATGTTCAGATCCCGGCATTTTGTCTAGTTCGGTTTCGGTTCAGTGTTTGTGTTCGGACATTCATGCTCCATGCTTTGTCTCTCTTTGTGAGTGTATGAGTAGAGTGTTCATTTACTCACGGCCGCATGCTTTCATGTTTTCTTGTTCTGTGTAGCACATGGCTTGTGTTTTTCACCGGCCGTGGGCTTTCACGCTGTCATTTAGTGTGGACACGCAGTCTGTGAGTTCTTATTGACTATGTGTTCTTGTGTCATGTTTTGTGTGAGCACATGGCTTTGTTTTTTTTTATTTCTATGTGCCATGTGCTCCATATGTGTCTTAACCCTGCCCTTTTTGTTAGCTGATTATTGGTTTAATTGCCCCACCTGCTCTCCTTTGTTACCTACCTAATTTCCTTCCCTCTTTATTGCCCTTGTCTTATTTGTCCTGTGCTGGCTCGTTTTGTATCCCTACTCGTGCTTCCAGTAGCCGGTTGTTCTAGCCTAGTCTGTGGATCTTATGCCTACTTTCCCTGTTGTGTTTTGTTAGTTTTGTTTTGTTAGTTTTAGCTTTCGTTTGCCCTGCTGGCTGACATCTGGATTTGTTTTTGCCCAGTTTTATGTATTGCATTTATTTGTCAATTAAGATCTTTTTGAGCTTCCCTGGCTGCTCTGAGTTTGGGCTCTGTCTGCAAATCCTGACAGAACTAACCCTTTAAGTATATTATTTCTGCAATAAGTACTTTTTTATAATATATGTTAAAGTGTACTTTGTTTTCACAAGGGTAGTGATTATGTGAATTTAGTTTCGCAAAATGTCACTTCCCATATTCTCATCTGTCCAGTTTGAATTTCTTTTCTTGTTTTCCTTATTTTCCAGAAAGTAAAGCACTAAGCACAGTGTCCGCCTAAGGGCCAGATTTACTAAATAGGGCAAATTAGCGCAAGAATGCAATTCCAAAAAAGTGCCGATGGGAGTGAAAAGTTCTGCGTTACTGATGATGCACAAATTAAAGAACACAGACGCAGACAGTTCATTTCCATAATGACCAACGTAATCTTCCAAGAGCAGTGCAAACTAGCGTCTGGTTTAAGACAAGTTTTTTTTTCGGTGGTAAATAATGGCGCAAATACGAGTAAATTGACTAGCGCAAATCTTAGTAAATCACCTTGCATGATTCATTTAAATTCTCTCCTCCCATAAATTTTGCGTATAAAAATGCATATGCAATAAGGTCAGCCGCAAAAATAACTGTCCACGCCTTTAAAATGCAAATTTTTCACTGTGTGTCTTTAGTAAATCCTGACTGTAGTTTTTTAATGCCAAAAGAGGGTTTGCGCTGGCACAGGCTGTTAGTAAATCTGGCCCTATATCTCAGTGGCCTGCTTTACTCTAGACTGAAACTGCTGCTGTGCTGAGACCAGCCCCTCTAGACCCCATTAAACGCAGTAGATTAGGCCCAGGGGTCTGTCATTAGCGCACGGCATGGCTGAGGGTCTGAACAGCAGGCGGCTCTGATAGCAGAGGGGAAGCCATTCAGCTGCACAATTACAGACACATTCATAACACAGCAACAACAGCATGCAGTTATACACACAGACAGAGAACAAACAGCCGGCACCTCGTGATAACACGGTGTCCTCGTACCCTTACTGAAGCACCACACACACTGACAGATTTATGCGGCAGAATTATTTCTGATCTAATGGTCCTCAAAACCCAGTTTTTAGTGTGATGTCTATAAAAAACTTTATCTGGGATGAAGACGATTTATTGTGCCAAACACAAATGCTGAGTGATGTATTGCAATTTTTTTGTTGTATGAGTACATTTGGATTTTTCAAGCTGTATTTAATTCATGATAACATTATAATTAGACAAATAGATTTATACAAACGAATGTCAGGTTTTTTAATAATGACACTGGAGCATGTTGTGGACAGTACTCCTCAAGACAGGAGCAAAGGACTCTATGCACTCCTACTGCCTAGGTGGTTCTAATAAAATTTCAAAAAAAAAAAAAAAAAAAATGCTTTGCAAGCTTCTGGTATCCTTTACATGCAATCTGCTAGCAATCACATAATTTGGCACAAACTGATTAACCTCTGCTGATTCTGCAGAATGAGCTTGCTTGCTCAACATTTAAATTGTCTGGTTCGGTTTTTGAGATAAGTTGGTCCTCTGAACCCCTCCACCTCCCCAGCTCCACCTGTCTAGATCTGCTACAGGATTTAGGTATGTCTATTCATGCAGCAGCATCATATCTTACATGCTCACAGCAGCATTTCTGTGTACCTACTGGCAGTAGCAAGTCCATATGCATAGCAGATCTAGTCCACCAATACCAAACACATTAACATTAGCTATGTTTGAATCCAAAGTTGCGAATTTAACTTGTTTAACATGTAAGATGCTTCTGAGAGGGAATTAAACCAGATCATTTTGATGGCAGACTTGGCTCAGGCATTTCAGAATGAACAAACCAACATTTGAGATGCTGTGCAATGGAACTGATCCGCTGGTTAGTCCAGTTATCCAATCACATCCACTGTTAAGGCAAGGTCACATGAGTTTTTTGTTCCGCATTGAGGGATTTATTCGGTAAATGTGTTTCCATCGTAGTTTATGTGAATGTCTACTTATCGGATAAAATCCGATATCGCTTAAATGAGCGCATACGTTTTTTAATGAATAATGAGTTCCAAAAACTTTAAATACCTTTAACTATAACGATAACTATATTTGCGTCCACACCAATGAACGATAACGGTCTGTTTATTCTAAGCTCACGTGCTGCGGTTTCAAAGTGTGTAGCTACAATATTTTGCTGTTCTTGTTGCATTTGCACGGCTTTAACCAGCAGACAACCTCAGCATACTATGTTTCGAGTGAATAGCTAGTGTAATCCAGAGCCATCTAACAGTGAATTTAGCTGATAAAGTCAATATAGTGGAATAAAAACAAAGCCTAGTCTTTTTCACTGCAACTTCAAAGGAAGCAAGACATGTTGTCGACACTAGTGCTGGATACCTGAGGTAATTTTATGTTACACTGTTTGTTAGCCCTGCATAATGATCTCATTGTTAATACTTCTCACCATTTATTCCGAGGGTATGACCGATTGTTTTCCATATATTCATTTTCTTTAAAGTATCCTTGAAAATGGTGTTTGACTTGTCAAACTGTGGTGGCTTTTTCAACTTTCCCGCAATGTCGTCTGCCATTTTAAATGCACAAGCCCTTAAAAATTAGAATGGATTCTGATTGACTGTCAGCTTTTTATCATTGAACAGCTGGAAAAAAAATCATTCTGAAAGTGATCCTAAAGATATCGTTTCTCTATATCGTTATAGCTGTGGTGTGGACTCTGCTATTCTTTTATATTTAGAATGATTTTTAGAACTATATCTTTATCGTTCTTGGTGTGAACGGACCTTAAATGCGGAAGCGATCGTACACAGAGTCTATTCACCACAAGATTTTTACCTATTAAATTTGTTTTTCATCTTAAAGTCAGCATGAAACACAAGTTGCAGTCGACTTCTGCATTATGATGCATTTGCCAGAGAAGTGGCTAATCGTGGCTAATTTTTTTTTTTTTTTTAAAGGTAGGATGGGCCTGATTTTTTTTTCTTATCGGTTTTTGATTGAATTGTGAAAAGTGAAAATCTGATTTAAATGATATACCAGTGGTTCTCAATGTTTTTTTATTTTTTTTTTTGGTCCTTGATGCCCCCCTCCATACATATAAGAAAACCTGAGGTATGAAGAAAGGATGTCAGAAAAACATTTTAAACTTGCACAGTCATACTACAGCACTTAGCCTTCAAAACCTTGCCGACGCTCCCCTGGAATAACCTGCAGTTAAGTGTCTTGCTCAAGGACACAATGGGTATAGTTAATGGCTCAGCCACTGTGGTACCAGAAAGAACAACCAATCTTGAGTTTTAACCACTACACCAAACCAGCCATTTGTGTGGCAGATTGTACACATACAGTAGATACTCAGGAGCACTTAAAGAGCAGTCAGGATAAAAACCCACCAGCGCACAGATACATGCTCAAACATACACTTTATGAATATGACTCCGTCTGTGCTTTTAATTCATCAGGAGTGGCCAGCAGAGCCGCCACACTGACAAATGAACAACTAACACAAATAAATGAGTCAATTAGCATTCACATCCCTCCTGCTGTGCACACAACATCCCTCTCTCTGATGTTTTCATTCTCAATAATGAAATAATAATCTTGGCTTTTCATTGCTTTTATACATACAGGCACACACAGAGCCTCTTTTATTTACAGACTCTCTGACAGGAATTAGACCGTATATCTGAGCAGCGCTTGTGGGAAGTTCTCACTGCATGTTTTGCTCATACAGAAATAGCCAGAATTTGCCTTGTCAAGTGAAATTACAGCTGAGCCTAGGGACTGAATGGAGGTAAGAAGTATTTAGACATTTAAAATATCAGAATGTCATTGCATTAGATATCAAAAATATCAAGAGCCATTGGATTTCACACAAAAAAGAAGCTGTCAGGATCACTGCAATCATGTCTAGTCTTCCTGTGCTTTTTGTGTCAGATCTTGTTTTGGTTGTTCTTTTGGTCTTGCATGTTTTCCTCCTCCTGTGCAATCTGTTATGGCTCCTCCCCCTCGTTTGCTCTTTCATCTCCTTGTTTCCCTGATTATTTGTCGCCTCCTAATTTCCTCCCCTTTATTCCCTTTGTTAATCTTGTTCTGTTGCTGGTTTGTTATGTGTGATTTCTCCTGTGTCAGCTGACTAGCACTATTTTCTGGTCATCTGCAGATATGGCCCTAATGCTCGCTGCTCTACTCTGCTTGCTTTGTTTAGTGTTTTGTTCCTGTATTGCTTTTAGGTTCTCAGCTGTTTGGTGTAGTGTGGGCCTTTTGTGTTTTGGTATATTGCTCCTTAAAAAGAATTATTGGCACCCATGGTAAATATGAACAAAGAAGCCTGTGAAAATAAATCTCCATTGCTTATCTTTTTGACCTTTTATTAAAAAAAAAATTTACAAAACAACTGAAAATGGTAGAAAAATCTCATTATGGTTTTTTTTCTCTAATGTTGGCCCCAATTATTTGCCGAACCTCAATTTTGTGCTCAGTGACATATTTTTGTGTTGATTTTTATGTTTGTTTTGGATCATTATCCTGATGGAAGATCCAACAACGGCCCATTATAAGATTTCTAGCAGAAGGTTTTGATTTTTTTTATCTGTTGGTATTTGATAGAATCCATGATACCATGTATCTGAACAAGATGTCCAGGACCTCCAGCAGAAAAATAGCCCCACAACATTAAAGATCCAGCAGTATAGCCTAGTTAATCGTACACATGGGGTACTTTTTAACCCTGTTTGTACCAAACCCATCTGGTGGGTTTGCTGCCAAAAAGCTCTTTTTTTAGTTTCATCTGACCAAGCCGGTCCTGTTTGAAGTTCCAGTCTTGTCTGACAACTGAATATGCTGGAGATTGTTATTGGATGAGAGCAGAGGATTTTTCTTGAAATCCTCCTAAACAACTTGTGGGTGTAGGTCCTGTTTGATCATTTTTTTTAAGGTTTTCTGACTCAACTAATTTCTACAATTCTCCAGCTGTGATCCTTGGAGAGTCTTTGTCCACTCAAACTCTCCTCCTTACCACGCATTAGGACGATTTAGACACACGTCCTCTTCCAGGCAGATTTCAAACATCTTTAGTTGATTGGAACTTCTTAATTATTGCCCTGATAGTGGAAATGGGGATTTTCAATGCTTTAGCTATTTTCTTACAGCCACTTTCTATTTTGTGAAGCTCAACAATCTTTTGCTGCACATCAGAACTATATTCTTTGGTTCTTCTCATTGTGATGAATCATTAAGGGAATTTGGCTTTTGTGTTCCTCATATTTATACTCCTGTGGAACAAGAAGTCATGGCTGGATAATTTCATGTTCCTCACCCTCGTGTGCTAATTTTTTTTTTAAATATGAATGGGAATATACTTCAGAGATATTTTAATCATAAGATTTTCTAGAGGTGGTCAACGTGTATTAGAGAAAAACATTTATTTCATAATGTGATTTTCCCCCCCAAATTCATTATTTTTACTTCAATGAAAAATCTAATCTTTGTGATTTTTTTTAATGAAAGATTAAAAGGATAAATAATGCAGATTTTTTTTCATAGCTTTCTTTGATCATATTTACCAAGGATGCAAATAATTCTGTATATAATTGTAAAACTGTGTATATTTTTTTTTTATCACTGTATATAATTAGTTTTGTTTTGAAATCCTGACGAAAGTTTGAAATGAAATAATGTATAGCCTATACATTACCATTCAAATGTTCAGAACTCAAATTATATAAAACTAGTATGTTAAATGTTAACACATTTTGCTCCTGTGACATCTGTACATTTTATTGTATTTGTAGCCACATATTTTGACTATAATGATCAGTCTGACTAGTGCTGGCTAGAATAAATAATAAACAAGGTTCAATCAGTACTTTTTACACTTAATTCTTAAGTACATTAAAAATCAAGTACTTTCAAGTAACACTGAAAATGAGTACTTATACTTTTACTGGAGAAATATTTTATTAGGGTATCTGTACTTATACTCAAGTACTGTATTTGGGCACTTCGTCTACCACTGTTTGAACAAGTAAAAAATAAAACCAAATACAAGTGACAACACAAATCAAAGTAAGAGTTTCCTCTGTACAGGAACAGAGAGATCAAGCTGTTGTACTCACTGAGCGATGAAGTGGCTGAAACTCCTGCACCAGTGCTCGGGGTGGCGTAGGGTAGGCGATGGATTCCTGCAGATAAAACACACAAAGACACAACAGGCTTGAATGAGACAGAAGCAAACGTATTGGACTGACCTCATTCAGTGCTGGTAAATAAATTGCAAATCTAAAGGGACAACTGTGTTTGTTCAGAACAAATGTCTGTTCGCATTCATCTCCTTACACAAAGAAAACCAGAAAACACAAACACGCCATTCAGGTACAGACCTATGCCGAAGAACAGCTATTCAAAACTGCTCCTCTAGTATAAAAGGCTAGAAATGCCTCTCTACAGTCCTACACTAAAATCAATATGTTCTTTCAACTTCTCTTTATGCCGTCACTATCAAAAAATCTCACAAAACTTTCATACATTAATTGCAGATTTCAGGTTATAAATGCAACATATTGTTACTATGTGTTAAATTACCGCATATTCTGACAATGTTTGGTTTAGCACTGATGTTCAGGAGTAAGTGTTATTTTAGTATCATTGATATACTGTGATAGTTTTTTTCCATGGAATGAATAAAATTAAAAGATAATTGCGACTTTTTTTCTTGCAGTTCTGACTTTTTATTAGAATTGTGAGGTATAAACACGCAATTGTGAGTTATTAGGTCCAATTCTGAGGAAATAAGACTTTTTTTGCTCAGAATTGCAAGTTTATATCTTGCAATCAAGCGGCAACCTCCCCCAGTTTCTCTTGAAGCTAATACGAAATTGGCTTAAACTGCAATTCATCGACTGGCCACTAAAGACAGGCTCCAAAAGAGAGCAGAATTTCATTGAGCCCCATGTTAAAATGGCCAACTTTACAGCAGAAAAAAACATGTTTACAGCCTGGTTTGGTCTATACAGCTAATTTTGCCCTTCATGACAACTCTGAGGGGGTGAATTTTTTTATAACTCATCCGTTTAAATTATATTAGGCCTTAATGTTCTGCATAATTAAGGGCGTGGTCACTTGAGTGACAGGTGGATTGCCGCTGCTGTCCGTGAGCTATCATGTCACCTCAGCTAATTCCAGCCGCTGAATTTGGCATCTCTGCCGTGTTTGTGCTTTTTTTCGGGATTATTTTATACAATTATAAAATAATAATATATACAATTATAAAATAATATAGCTTGCTGCGTTAATGGTCGAGACTCGAGACAGATGTGTGTCTGTGTAGATGTGCACGTATGAGGAAGATAAACAGAACACACATTGCTGGATCGTGGCATTGGCTAAAAGTTTTGTCCCTGAGATTTACTACAATGACAATGGCGGGAGGATATAAAACTCCGACAGCACTGCTTGGATATTAACTGCTGCATTTTGAAAAATTATACTTTGGACGTGGACTCATTTGTTTGTGAGATATATACGATCATATACAGTTTTACAACATAAACGCTGCTCAGGTTGCATAATTTCGTGAAGAACGATGATAGAGAGCAGATCATGCAGAAGAAATGTGATGCAAACAATGGATAATATATCAATATTTCATGGATTTAACACTTTTGTGTACAAAAAGTACTGTTTTTTGTTTTTCAATGGACACTCATGGACATTTTACCCAAGTGCAACGGATTGGATTCATCTCGTGATCACTATTTCATTATAAAGGTATGAAGTCACGTTTGATTTTGCGTGTTGTTATTTGCACACCCGACACAAATTACAATTACTGGTGCTGGAGCAACTATATCGTAAAAAGACACCGTATATTGACAGTAAACATTTAGAACTTTCAAATGATATAACTGGTTATCTTTATTAATATTTTAGATAGTATCTAATATCGTTAGATAGCTTCTTTAGCATGCTAACATGGTCACGTCGAGCTAGGCGGGCGTGGTTTCAGTAATCAGGCACCTTAGTTTCAACCACGTCCCACCTCTTTGCCCATTTTCAGTTATCCGGGAGTGAGGTGCGGTGACGCGCTGCTAAGATGGCAGCGGCCTTATTTTCGCTTCAAAAATGCTCTTCAGAAATCTACGGGTGACGTCACGGACACTACGTCCATGTTTTTTTACAGTCTATGCTCACAATTCAGACTTTATAACCCGCAATTGTCAGGAGATCGATTTAGGGCCCTCTCACCTCAAGTGCAATCTAAATTTGTTTCCTTAGACCACAGTTCCACCAAAGCATTTTTTCCTAAGGCCAGCGTATTTTTTCAATTGATTTCAATGGGAGCACAGTATATATAAAAACGCCAGCAGCATGACAAGGCGCTGAGTGTCTATTTCAGACTGAGTTCTGTTTGCTCGGGGCTCTTTCTGGGCACTAAGAGTTGAAAAAATGTTTAACTTTGAGAAAAATGCAGAGCTCACTTTTCACGCAGAGTCACTTTTCACGCAGCCATCCAATCACAGTGGAGGAGGGGCGGGACAAATAAAAAGAATGAACTATCAATCAGATTATAGAAGATGTAGTAAATTGTGTACAACAGGATTTTCAGCAAAGTTTTGATCATGTTTAGTATTTAGAGGCCTTAGAAATGTGCCTATCAAATGATATGTTAGTCTTTATAGGGTTAAGATAATATACAGCTAAATATAAAGATAAAAATAAATAATTTCAACTGAAAATTTCATTTACTTACTTGGTGAGGGATAGAGATATTTATTTATGTGGATGTCAAATTCAACTTCTTTTGGCACAAAGTTATTTAACACTCTAATTTGCAATGCAACTTTTGTGCTGAAATGATTTTTGGAAATTGTATGCTGAAAAGTGTTGAAAAGTACTAACAGTGACCTCCATATCATTTTGTGATAACTTTGCATGTCTGACTGTGATGTGTATACTACACTGCCATTATTATGAATTTAAAATAAAGTTATTATTGCTGGCCTTCAATTATAACTGCAAGCTATTTTAATGAATACGCCAAGAAATAATAAGGATTTATGCAGATATTGTCTAAAATTCCACTTTGCTTAAGGTGTTTCCAAACTTTTGAATGGAACTGTATACACACACACACACATATATATATATATATATATACACACACACACACACACACACACGTATCAGTGAGACCTATCCAACCTTTTGTTTTGACTTCCGTTTTTGCATGTTTTTGAGTGACAGTAATGACTGAAATATGTCAAACCCCACAACTCATCAGCACTTCAGTTTTGAGTTTTTGCTGCAGAGAAGCAGTTAAGCGAGTCTTCAGCTCTTCAGTAGAGCAGGTCATATCTCAGATGAGCTGCTGTATATCAGTTGTAAGTGTTTAAGTCTTTAAGACACTGAGTGTGGGCCAGGGACGCGTCGGCCTGCTGTTGGATGACAAACGAGCCGCCCTGCCGAGTGTCTGGCAGGCAACATCTGTCCGCAGAGCTGCCGAGTTATGAGAGCGAATAATCCCTCTGTCAGCTACACTCAGACAGAGCCATCTATTAACTCGTACACACACTTTCACATGCCCATACATTAGCACACATACTCTCATAGACTCATTTATTAACACACAAGCAGCTCTGAGTGTCTGTGATGCTTTAAGGCCTCAAACTCTAGGACAGTTTTAGGCCATCTAAGAAAACATAATTTTTAAGGACAAGATGCTGGAAAATGTGTCTTCCTGAACAACATACATTCCAGCTTCAGGATGTTCTTTGACTTATTGGAGACATTTTTACACTAAAAAGTATATTTGTTTAAATCTATTCACTCAATCCCTTGTGAAAAAGAAGTGTGCTTAAAGGTGGGTTATGTATTTTTTCAACTACACTGTTTAGAAGTTAGTCGGGCCGACACCAAACAACAAACATCTAACCAATCAGCATTGGGGGCGTATAATGTTCGAGGAGAGAGAACGAGCTACGAGCAAGAGGGAGATTTGAAAATAAGAAAAAAAAACTGCAGAACGAGAGATGGGTTTTCAGACCTCACACACCGGATGCTCAAGGCAGTTGGACATCGTGGTGAATGAGAGGTAAAAAATTATATAAATACTGTTCGTTTTCTCGCACAAACCGATCGTTTCGTGTCTTAGGACATCAATGTGTCGTCACGAGCCGCAGGGTTTAATTTGGATTTGTCTGTGCATGTTTTTTTGACTCTTATAGATAGAGTTAAAAATCATCATTTGTGTTCTACTGAAGAAACAAAGTCACCTACATCTTGGATGCCCTGGGGGTAAGCAGATAAACATCAAATTTTCATTTTTGGGTGAACTATCCCTTTAAAAGGGTCATAAAGCACTCTAAAGTTCAGCTAAATGCTTTTAATATAAATTTAATCTAAAATACAGGTCATTTCATTGCAATTAACATGCAATTAAGTGTCCAAAAACATTACATTCAGTTCACAATTAAAGGTGCAATAGGTGATTTGGGAAATGATCATTTTAGCCTGCTAGGCTAGCACTGAAAGCATACATCCCACCCTCCCTGCAAATCTCTGTCCAAAGCCACGCCTCCTCATAAACACATGAACGCGCACAGACCAGAAGCGAGACGTCAAGAGACAACGTTATTGGATTACATCAGGTGTCATTCACCGGTGAGAAAACTTTACAGTACAGTGAGTAACAGGGTGTTGCTATATATATATATATCTTCTCTTTTCACTTTTCTATAAACATTCTCATCTGACCATCTACAAACAGGTTGTTCAACATATATATATATATATATATATATATTAGAAAACTTATAATAGAGATATACACATACTCAACACAATTTACAGACACACTTCACATAATTACATGTACATCCTACTTTCTGTTTTATGTGTTCTGTATTGATGGTATCGTCTAACTATGTTTTGTCTTATGTACTGCTTTAAAAATTAATTTAAAAAAGTCATAAAGAAAAGAAAAAAAAAAAGATGAAGAGGCGCTCCCTGGTTTTCAACCACAATAACTCAGAATCAGACACTGCTGCTTTTTATATAACACATTTCTCATTATGAATTATGATGCTGCTTGGTTCGTTGGGTCGGATTGCTTTCTCACCACAAGTGAATCGCTCCAGAGTTCGTTTTAAATCATACCGAGACCACCTCGTTCAGGCGATCTCAGGGCAATTGTTTTGGTGCGGATCAGAGCATAATTGCCATATTCATATATGCCTAAACGAACTGAACTAAGGAAAACGCACCAGGTTCCAAAACAAACGCTCCAAACGAGCTACGGTAGGTGTGCCCTTAGAGCATTATTTCCATAATAAGTACTAATAAAAAAACAATTTGTAAAATTCCTCATTCAGTAAATGACCTAACAGTTAAAGAGTCAGACTTGTAATCTGAAGGTCGTGGGTTCGAGTCTTGATACTGATAGCTTTCTCTTCCACTTTCTTTACCCATAACTGAGGTGCCCTTGAGCAAAGCACCTAACCCCCAATCACTCCCCGGGTGCCACAGCAAAAACGGCTGCCCACTGCTCCGGGTGCGTGTTCACTTTCACTTGTTATGGCCCAGGAACCATGTGAAATTCCTTTTATTTTTGACCTTGATGAATGGAGCTTCTAAAGTCTAAAGTAATACCATGTTTTTGAGTCTAAAGTAATACCATGTTGTAAGAATCCACACAGATGACAACAAAATAAATGGGCCACCACTCATTTTCCGGTAAAAGCTCTTCAACAAGGACAGGAAGAGGAACAGCAATATGATTAAATTCACAATTCAGCCCTGTCTGCAGTGTCTTATTGCTTGATGGGCTGTTTTTAGGCGAATATGAATGTGGCGCTCTCATCTTTTTATTTAAATTCCCTCTACTTCTGCTTCAAGATCTCCTTTTTTTCTCTCAATGACTCTTAATCTAGTTTCGGCTTGACTGAAGTCTCAAACATACATAAAGAGACATTAAGAGCAGTGCAGGTCGAAGGACAGACATACTACTTAAAAACACATCTTCTGTGACTTTCATCAGAAACTATCACCAAGAACAAAGCATTAGGCATATAAACCAACCCCCGTTAAACACAGCTTTCTTTTTTTCCACAGTAATCTGTCATTCTGCGCTGCTCTAAGTCACTGGGTGCTTTGATAGATATTCAGACAGGCCGTCCTCTCTGAAGAACACATCAAAGGAAAATAACCGACTCCTTCAATGCAAAATATAATGCGTGCCTGCAGCCACACGCTTGCCTTGATGTTGCAGTGCTGTAGAGAGCTGCTTATACATAACAAAGTGAAGGCAACGTCGCTGATGGCGCTCCTATTGTGCTGGGTAAATTCTGCCATGGTATTCACCCTCATTGGGTGTTTGTGAGCACACGCAAACAGGATGTAAACACGCTAGGTTTATTCTAATCTAGCCGCAGAGCCACTAAACTCTGACTGGCAAACAGTCACGCTGTCAGCCATGTTGCTCACAACATCAGTTTGTTACGCTGTAGATGACAAGCTAGACACAAACACAGGGAGGGAGGGATAGATTAATATACATAAGAGTGAATCTCATAAAACCTGTCAGGAACATGACTAGGTCAAATTTTAACCCAAAATCAGAAAGAAAGGGGGAAAATCTCTCTCTCTCTCTCTCTCTATATATATATATATATATACATATTGAGTAAACCTATTTGAGAAGCAAATCAGAATGTAAAGTATTTGTTGTGCCTTAGTGTTTAAAATAAAGCACATTGCGTTATAGTATTTTTAATCCTTATTAGATCCTTATTACTGTAATAAATTGATTCTTTGCACATTACAGTAATAGGAATTTGGTTTCAGAAGTCCATGAGCTCTTTTTTTTTTTAAAGATTTATTTTTTGGCTTTTATTATGATAGGACAGTAGCTAGACAGGAAATGAAGTGGCAGAGACGGGGGGGCGGGATCCGGAAAGGTCTGCGAGCAGGGACTTCGAACTCGGGTCAAAGAGTATAGAACCCAAGAGGCGAAACTCTGATGCTTTTTGGGTAACAGCCACTAGGTGTCGCATCGGTAGCGCGGCAGCCATTTTGGGGTGAAAATGCCAACTGGACAATAGAATCCATCACATCTTACGCATACAAAATCGGCGAATCTCACAGCCAAATCAGGAACGCAATAGATAAATTCAGTAAATTTTATGACACCTACAGTAAATGTTGTATTGTCTTAGCCTATATATGTTTTATTATTAACAGTTGTGGAATCCAACCATTACACATCTGAGGTAACGTAATTAGCCTACTTTATTAAGTATTACCATTTTATGCAACTTTACATATTTACTATTAATAGTAAATTAATAATTAATAAAGTTAAGATCATCATGTTTGTAGCGTGATCCGGGGATTAAAGTGGAGTAAATTACTCCACTAGGTCTGAAATATATACGTTTTAATCCCCTGCAAACACGATCTTATAGAACATGATGCATTGCTGTGTCTGTTATCCCATAATTCCCACTTTTGGACACAGTGGCTGTTTTTTTTTTTTTTGTTTACATAGTCTTGGTTTAACGGACATTAATATAGGACAACACTGCAAAAACAGTTTACTGTCAAGCTGTTATATTCATTGTCCTACATCCCCAATTTTTCTGATGCATGTCCAATTTAATTTCATATGTTGGTATTAATTCAGTTTATAATGCTAATACTTGAACTTAAAAGAATTTTAACCCAAACTGACTAGGTTTCTAGAGAGCAAAGGCTTTGTGAAAAAAGTGGAAGACTTAACACAAAGTCTGTAAAATAAACTGTTAAAAGGATTTGATGATCACCAGTGATAGTATTTTATTCTGTGTTGTCATCATTCAGGTTGGATTTTAGCTTTAATGTACTTTTTTTTTTTTAACAAAGCAGCTGATATTGCCATAGAAATTAGTGGACTGCAAGTCGCTTTCACCCCAAAATGGCGGAAGCGTAGGGCTGCTGCTGGGTGCTGGTGTTGCAATGAAACGTTCTATTGAGTTTCGCTTCTTGTCAGTG